>NC_030994.1:2582450-2599765 GCF_000149955.1 Fusarium oxysporum f. sp. lycopersici 4287 | reverse complement strand
GGTAGAAGTGAGCCTGTGGGGTGTAAGAGAGAGAGAGTAATTCCATGCGCTTTGATGAGGCGGCACGGGAAGCATGGATCGTGGCTGCGACTTCCCCAGTCCTTTTGCTGTTACTGTTGCCTCTTCCCAAATCTCATTCTCATTGCATGCGTCGTTCTTTCCCACGAAACAAGGGGTGTGCATAACCGCGACATCGATATTGAATCTATCGAATCGGAAGCTTGTTGCCCCTTCCTTCCCTTCGCCTTGTCCTGGTCGTATGTCGGTGATGGACTCCGCTCCGCCATCTGAATCTTTCGACCTACCCCAATCATCCATGTTCCTCCGTATCGCGGCTCTTGGCACTTCGGACCCTCTCCACTGCAGTTCTACGCTTGAGAGCTTCCAACTTGTTGGTGATCGGCGACGTACAGGAAACTAGGGGCCTGCCCAGCAGCCTAGTCAAACCCGGGGCCTCACTAGAACCACGAGTCGAACGAATCCATCCTTTCCACTATGGCGGCCGTCTTCGCCTCTAGCGCACCGACTCTAATGAGACCCCGGGTCGTCTTCTCCCTCCTCCAACTTATATTTAAGAAGACTCGTTTCCCTCGTCGATAACCGTTGATTCCGTCCATCACCGTTTCTTCTTCTTCCAAAAGACCAAGGTCACTTGACCTTTCTTATCATTCCTTAATCCCGGACTCTACAAGAGTTACCCACAGGGGAAACGTCAAGATGGAATCAAAGAGTTCCAGCGACAACCCGACAAATGTGTCCCAAGAGAAGGGCACCACCGTCACTGAGCACCCTGGCGATGTCCAGACTGGTGGCGGCTTCGCTTTCCAGGAGGAGAGCTACTGGACTCGGAATGGTCTCACTCTCGAGTCCTTCCAGCGCCGCAAGTACACTGGTGACAATGAGCTTGATCGTCGTATGAAGCCTCGCCATCTTCAGATGATCGCCATTGGTGGTTCTATTGGTGCCGGTTTCTTCGTCGGTTCAGGAAAGGCCCTCTACACTGGCGTAAGTCGCTACCCGTCTATGCTGTCCGTGTCTGATACTAACGTGCTGGCTCAAGGGTCCTGGATCTGTTCTCATTGACTTCATCATTATCGGTGCTATGATCTTCAACGTTGGTATGTTACACTTACTTCGCTCCACACTCCCAACAAAAAAACTAACATCTGTCTAATAGTCTTCGCTCTCGGTGAACTTGCCGTCATGTATCCTGTGTCTGGTGGTTTCTATATCTACTCGTCTCGCTTTATCGATCCTTCTTGGGGTTTTGCCATGGGTTGGAACTATGTCGCACAATGGGCTACCGTTTTACCACTCGAACTGACAATCTGTGCTGTCTGTATTGAATATTGGAATGATGAGCTCTCGCCTGGAATCTTCATTGCAATCTTCTTGGTTGCCATCATCCTCATCAATATCTTTGGTGGTATTGGATACGCCGAGGAAGAGTTTTGGTCATCTTGCCTCAAGCTCGGAGCTACTGTTGCTTTTATGTTCATCTCTCTTGTCCTCGTCTGTGGTGGCGGTCCTTCCAACGGTCGATACAACGAGTACTGGGGCACACGCTACTGGAGAGAGGACCCCGGTGCCTTCAAGAACGGTTTCAAGGGATTCTGCTCTGTCTTCGTCACTGCTGCTTTCTCTTTTGCCGGTACTGAGCTTGTTGGTCTCGCCGCTGCTGAGTCTGAGAACCCCACCAAGGCTCTCCCTGGTGCTATCAAGCAGGTTTTCTGGCGTATCACCCTCTTCTTCGTTCTTGGTCTCTTCTTCATCGGCCTTCTTATCAAGTCCACTGATGACCGACTCAACATTTCCGGTTACTCCAACGCCAAGGCCTCGCCTTTCGTGCTTGTCGGCGAGTACTCCGGTCTTACTGGTCTCGCCCACTTCATGAACGTCATTATCCTTGTCTCCGTTCTTTCTCTTGGTGTGTCTTGCGTTTACGGTGGCTCCCGTACCCTGACTGCCATGGCTCAGAACGGATATGCTCCCAAGATGTTCGCCTACATCGATCGTGGTGGCCGCCCCCTTGTTTCCGTCGCTGTCCACATTCTCATGGGTTTCATCGCTTTCGTCAACCTTGATCCCAAGGGTGGAGAGATTTTTGACTGGCTCCTGGCTCTTTCTGGTCTCTCGACTCTTTTCACTTGGGGTTCTATCTGCCTTGCCCACATTCGCTTCCGCAAGGCTTGGGCCCGACAAGGCCACACTCTGGATGAGATTCCTTTCAGGGCCGCCTTTGGTGTCGTCGGCTCCTGGATCAGTCTCGGCCTCATCTGCCTCGTCCTTATTGCTCAGGTAAGTTATCGTATTTCGCGTTCAAACAACCATGATGCTAACAAAGACAATAGTTCTATGTTGCTATTACTGCTCCTCCTGGTGAATCTGGTATGGGAACTGTCGAGGGATTCTTCATCTCATACCTCGCTTTGCCTGTTGTCCTTGTCTTCTGGGCTATTGGTTACTTGTGGAAGCGCGAGGGTTGGCTCTCAATCGACAAGATCGATGTTGACACTGGTCGACGTGAGCACAATTGGGACGAGATCAACGCCTACCGTGCCAAGGTTGCCACTTGGCCCGCTTGGCGACGCTTCCTCAACAAGATCATGTAAAGCTGTGGTCTTGTTCTGAAGTTTGTTTCTATCATTTGCACATTAGAGACGCCTTGACTTGAAGCGTATATCATAGAACCAATCTCCTGTATACCTTTTATCGTTAGATACCATAATAGCATGATATTGTGCCAAACCGAACATCTTTTGTGCTGTATAACTGTTACTTGGTGGCGTGGTGAATGAGTCCAATGGGTACATCGTGCTGTAAATTTACTCAAGAGCGTCCCTGTCCTTGGCCTTAGCCAGGATGTTGTGCCAAGAAGCCAGAATTGTTGGTGAGAAAGCAACAATACATTCATCATGGCTGTGACAAAGGCCAGTTTGGTTCGAAATATTCTACGATGGCCTTTTATAAACTTCAAAGAGTGAAATTTTTTCGACAGATGTAGTCAATCGCGCCCTATAATCACTTCGATCTTGACATTGTGTGGAGATGACGCCCTGGAAGCGCGCCCTATGTGTCAATATGGGTAGATGGTGGAGTTTTGGAGATTGCATCTTCGCTTGAGATGGTCACGTGTGAACAGAAAGCACAGAGTTGTCAAACATTTAGTACCTTTATTTCAAGTGCCTTAAGGATTTGGTTGAAGCAGATATCTGAGATTGCCATACTGAGGTTTGTGCACGGCTCGGTCTCAAGAGACTGTGAGAGAGAGACGACAACTCGGCCCCAACTTAAGGCAGAGCACCTGATGGACATTATTGAGTTCTCTCTTCACCCCTTTCCTCAATGACAAGAACCAATGGAAGAATACGGGGTTGGCATTACAAACTCCAGGTTGAGGCGGATCTTGTTACGTACAAAGTCAAACACAGATTGAGAAGAGGAAGCAAGATCGGTAACGGCGGATATTCTGGGGTAATAGGTAATAGAATCCACAGAACTCAACAACCAAGTCTCGACTTCACCACTGTTCACCAAGACTCGTAGTCGTTGAGAGTACGTAATACAATACGGAGAATAGGAAGCATAACCATGCTCCCACATCTCGGCGTCCTTGGTTCTCCAAATCGCGCCACGACACGACAGCTACTGAGTAACCAAGGTAATTCCCTCAGACAAAGTCACTGAAGTACAGTACTTACTCCCCGGAGCATGCACCCCAGAACAGTCCAAGGGCCAGGTCCCACAGGATAAGCTAGATAATAAGCGTTTGACCAAGAATTCAAGGTTAAGCTCAAGTGTAGTTCTTTGTACGTATTTTTTACATGATGGAAATTGGAGATGATGCGGGGTTGTTATCATTTTTGGGGACGTGCGGAGAATGGGAATGGGCTGAGGGGTCTTGCAGGCAGGCATTGAATTGGTATCCTTGGAAGAGAGGAATGTGTGTACACCTTCCAGTTGGGTAATTGTTGTTGGCTTCCCCGGGCACCGCCTCAAACCCTGGTTTCAGGGCCGGAAGACTGTGAGTTGTTGTGAATTAGCGTCTTGGATCAAATGGGGCGTGTTTATGGAACGGTCAAGTCCCGAGGGTTGTTGGTTGTGAGAAAGGTGAAAGAGTGTTGAATTCACATGTGGTGAGGTAGAACTTGTACAGAAGACATTACCCCTGTAGTCCAGGCTCTTTTTGGCATTCTCCAATTCATAACTCCAAATGGTTGGTGTTCTCCCGTCTTTCCAGAAGCTTTCTTTGCTTAGCCGTCTGTTGAGAATCACCATAACTTCACTTTGTATCAACAACTTGTGTATTTTGGCCGCCAAGAACACTATATTAACGTTAAACTACCGTCCTCCACTTCCCCAGACTTCAAATCTTGAATTACGAGATAGAATGCAAAGATCTCAACTATTACTCAATTGTCTGTGACAGACAAGGTACATCCCCATGGGGTTCTGCTTCAGCCGCTGCAAGCCGCTATGCCGAACATCCCTTGTGAATGGAGTCTTTTACGCAACAGGAACTTTGTGAAATAAACTCGTGGGCCATCTCGGTGATCGTGATCTTATGGAGCTGAGATTCTAGGTGAGAGATTCTGGGGAAAGTGGTTCCGTAGGGCTGGAGGATGGGGCTGTGATGTAATGAAAACGTGGATGAGGACATCGCGAGTTTTGTGATGAGTCAAGTAGTCACATTAGCCAGTAGGACGTGGCTCAACAGAGAATTAAAGCACAAGACCACAACTACATGCACTAAACCATGCTAACTATCACTCAGTCATCCACTACGTAAGATGCATGGCGGGGAGTGTTCCCTGCCATGGTTATCACTAGATACATGATCACTATGAGTCACTGTCCCGAGGGCCACTCATCCTCGCTCCTTTCTTCCATACTTCAATAGCTATACAGCAACACAATAGCTTCCGTAAAACAGATACCCCAATGGTCAAGCTCTTTGATCTCGTCTTTCCCGCGTGAATGCACCGACTGCAGCGCGAGCGCGAGCGCAGTGAGAGGCACAATAACCGAGGAAACGAAGACGATAGTGGCGATTATTGAGATAAACTGCCCTTCTCAGTACGCTCCTTGATGCCAAACGTTTTGCCGATCAAATAATGATTATATTGCGAGATACACGCAGTTCTCCATACTATATAGTCTGTTCAAGCCACAAGCAACAAGACACAAGCTGTTCACTAACTTTCTCGAGGGCCAGCTCCTACTGAGTTCAAACGCAGCTCTTGCCTTCCGCTCTATCGAGGAACAGTTATGCTTATCTTTTAAGGTTACCCGAGATAGACTCTTGGAAGGAGCGTGCTTGGGAAAAGGTATACCGTCCTAGAGGTAGGACGTCAATTGTCACGTGTGAAAGCTCAACGTCTAAGTTAACGACGCACATACAAACTGGTCAAGACAAGCTGAAAACGACTGCCAAAGATCATTGCTCGTATGTATATCAACGACCACTTGATGGTGCTTCGGACTTCAATTGGAGCTACTCCAGTGATACAGACGTGGCTAATTGAGTTTCAGCACCTCAAAACCACGACCACCTGGTGAGAGAAAACAAGTGCAAAAAACAATACAATCAGCAAAAGGATATCCTAGCTCTGAAGCTGATGGCAATGCGTAATCTGGGAATCGAACCCAGGGCTCCCCGACGCTGCTCGAATGGCAACGGAGAATTTTACCACTAAACCAATTACGCTGGTTGTTTGATGGAGATGAATCACACAATCGGCCATCATGTAGGTAGAGATGTCTGGAGGCCCTCTTTCTTGCAGTCGAAGCTTCAGGTTTGACGAGTCGAATGCTATGCTCATGCATCTGCAGTTTACAATAAATTGAAGTATGTCTGCCAGGCAAAGCCCTACGGATGCTTTCGTGAATGGTTGGTTACCCGTGAGACACGAGTGTGTGGCTTTGTGTTCCCATGAGATGATAACCAGCGCTTCAGGAACAAAAATGCAGAGTCATGTACCTCTCGTAAAGCTTGCGCCAGAGTTTCGTCTTACCGAGAGGCCGTATTTACGAGTATCTGTAGTTGTCAAAAGATCTTGAGACCTGTCATCGGAGTTCCAATGGGGGTGCGGAAACACGAACCGATAATTACTTTCGCGACTGACTGAACTCTGGGTATAACAGTGAAGTACTTCAGTATCCCCCGACAATGCACAGTCTCGTCTGACAGTTTAGTAGTGTTTGCTGGGTGCGCACTACTACGTAATCCCTCTGAGCGATACCTGGGGGATACGCCGATGAGAAGCGGAATCTCTGTAGTGAAGATGTATCCCCTGGAACTGATATCCTCGATCACGTCGTTAATGTAATCTATCGTGCCCTGTATTATCTGACTAACGCCCATTCCGTGCATGCTTTGTCCTGATACTTGATCGGAAGGTAACTGAGCTCCTTACTTGCTGATATGACGACCTCAATGGTATAGCACAGGTTACTTTCCCTTTACTCGAGACATGATTGGGTTATCAAGGCAGCCGATCAATAATCAGTGGTATATGACAGTACGAATATTCCCTGGTCACGTTTATATCAGTATAGAGCGGTTTCAGAGATGGATGCACTTATACGGTTGTGTCACAAGGTCTCTTAGCACCTTTCACCCTGAATACTACAAACCATCTAAATTTATGTAACCTACAAAGATTAAATGTCACATATACTCTAGGCAGTTCTCCTGTATCTTCCGAACAGCTGGAATAAGAGCCTCTCTCATGCCCTGACTAAGAGAGTTGACCAAGATCAGTTACTCCAGATCGGAACTCATCGTTCTCATATATTCAGGTTTTTAAACTTATAATATGCAGTAATTTTTGCCCGTCAACATTTGCTGCTTTCTCGTCGTGCGCAAGTATTCACGATCGTGGCCATGTCGTACAACAGTCGGCTTCGTGACCTATCCCTCTCTCATGCAAATGGCCAGCATTTTTCTCATCTGGTGGAATCTTGCAGCTAATGTAGAAGGTATTTTCACAATTACTGAACCCAGGCGGACGACGCTGCATGCGACTGTTATGCCAACTTCACCACCTGGACTCCAAAGACTCACTGCTAGTCTCACGACTCCGTCGGTATTGTTCACTACAAGGAGAACTTGATGAAACCATGAAGACGGTCCAGCTAGATGTGAAGAGTGATCATCTACAATGCTTCTGTTTCAACTGAAAACTTTCTATTTGAGCGAAGTGGCTGGTATCATGGGAGAACCGTCAAGTGACATGGGCGTGGGAAGCGCCTGGCCTCAGGATAAAGAAACAATACCATTGACAACCGCATGATCGTTGAATACACTTGACCCGGATTTTAACGGGTTACGGGCCGATTAACGCCAACTCTTTCGCTAACCCGATGGTTTGGTATACATGTATACATGCACACAGGCCCTTTCAAGCCATAAAACGTACATGACATCGACCATGATAGTGTTTACAAGCTAAGGTACTCACAGGATCAAAAAGATTCACTGCCAGTTACATTATTCTTATAGCGTAGCCACAGGTGAAAGAAGCGGCTGAGTACTTGAACCACCATGGTGTAAGTGTTGTGTCTGAGTATGCGAGCGAGAGTATGACAGACATAGGGAAACTCTGGAACTCTCTCGTAGCAAAGAATAACAAGTCTATTTAAACCATTATACCTTACAGATATTACGAGAAAACGAATGAACATGATAATAGTTTAGAGTTCGGAAACCTCAGGTTTAGGCCAGATTATAGTTACAAGTACTTCCATATCAGCCAAACAAGAAGCCACCAGAGCAAACATTCCATTACACACGCAACGTCTAAGAAAGACTAGAGAGTTGTCTTAATGTAACGTCAATTTCGTATCAATGATTATCGTAATACGAGATTCGCAGTAAATGTTTCTCGTAAATGGCGATTACGCAAGCCACGTTACGAACACCTGTCCTAGAGAGTGAATCTGAGACCTTTGTCGGCACACACACACAACGGCCAAGCCAACGGCGTTAAAAGGAGGACAAAACGATACAACTCAAACAAGGAGCAATTTTCTCTTCTATTCCAATTCGAGTGCTGAATAGTTATTGTCGTCAAGTTTTGGGTGTCAATAAACACAAACACCAGTCAAGATACATACAGTAGGGGTGCACGTGATAAGAACAGCCATGGCCCATTTCTCTATAGCAACTCGTCCTCCTTCAACATTATCGTACCTCTCAACCTTCAGCTCCTCTCCTATGGAAGCGTCACCTCTTACTCGCCAGCCTCAGCCCGAGGTCTTTACCCCGAAGATCATCCAGCTCTACGATTCTCTCTTCAAGGTAACTTCCTCTCTACTACTAGACTCTTACCCCATCATGAACTAAATCCAACTGCTAGGTAGATATCCGCAACCGCCGAACCTCATGCGCCCGCCTCGACTGATCGCCCTTGCTCGAATTAGGATGACTACGACGATGAAGAGAAGACGGATGGCTTCTGGACAGAGTTTTTCCTCCTCAGACCCGATCGCGCCGCCCTGAGACGTATCCTTAACGAGTTGAGCCCCAGCCATGTCTTGTCGCTCGATGTGCGGACACAGGAGCTCTTTGCGAGGGGTATAGCTGCGCTGAAGGGCTCGCATAGCCTTGCGCAGTTGCACTCGCTGGACGTGAGTCGTATACAATCGCAATGCAGTACGCGAATTGGCCCTAACACCTGATAGACGCTCAGTGTCTTTCTATCATGCCTCCTCTCCAAACGATACCCACACCCGAGCTCCGATATCATGGTCCTTCTCGCAGGACTCGATCAGATCGATGCCGTGTTTACCGACTTCGTCAGCGCTGTAGAGGCTATAATAAGGAATAGCAAAGAGTGTAAGGCTCAGTATCTACCCAGAGGTGGCACAACTGACTCGGAGCAGTGGAAGTTCGATACAAAGCAGTTGAAGTGCTGTTGGCGGTAACAGCTGGAGCGTACCAAACAACACTGTTGACGTACCTGATCCAAAGAGACCTCTTTCCTGCAGTCATGAAGGTACACAGAACTCTACAAATCGATCCGTTCTCAGCTGACAATGCCAGTTCATCCAAGACGCAGAAACATCAGATCAAGTCTTACAGCCCTTCATATTACTAGGCCTCCTAGCAAACTACAACAAATTCGAGTTCCAGAATCCTTACCAGCAAAGATTAAACGACTTTGTCAACGAAGCCGTGATTCAAAAGATCGTAGGCGCAGTGGGACAAGCGTGTCAGACAGTTCGGTCTCGATACATCACCATCCAGGACGATCTTCCTGAAGGCTGGACCTTCAGCGCTACTCTCAACATGATTGGACTCGGCGCAATCGCTCCTGGGCCGAAACCTGTGAAGAAGCCTGTGTATGATGTTGAGACTGCTAAAGCTCTCTTCACCAAGCTGTGAGTTAAACAACCCTTTGTGCTGCCACAACACAGACTGACATCCTGTTAGACCTGAGGAGGAAGCTGCTGTTCTTCTAGCGACATACGACTTCACCCACGCCAACAAGCTCTTCTGCTTCAACCTAGTAACACAAGCAGCTGAACCAGGCGCTGAGCAACCCATCGCCAGTTACGTCTCCCTCACCTCCTATCTCCTCCAACACGCCTACCTCTCACCCCGCGCCACATACTACGCCCATCTTAACCTAATGGTCTTCCGTCTCCTGATCGAAGATCCCACAATCTGCAAGCGTATCTGCAGTGATGAATCCCGTGTCGCAGTGCGTCTGTGTCGACAGCGCCAGCCCTACCTCCCTCTCGTCAAAGGCGAGCGAGTCCTCGCCATTTCACTTCTTGACACTATGATTGACGGTGTGAACCATAATCTTCGTCGTCGTCTCGATGTCAGTCTTTACACACTTAGCTTTGGAATCATGCTTCGTATCATCTCATATCTCTCTCGTACGCGCACCCGGCTTGAGTATCATTGGCCTGAGTTCTTCCGGTCTTTGCTCTCCATCGTTCGCTTCCTGGCTACATACACAACTGATCTGAAGGATCTACCACACATCGACACCCTTCTCGACCACGTTGTTAACCTCATCGCCCTATCCCTCTCCGCTGCTGAAGCCTTCCTCCCTTCGCCAGCAGACTACGATGATCTGTTCTACAAAGTCGTCGAGTCCGGTGAAGTTCTCAGCAAGGTCAAAGAGAACTACCGCCTGGGTAACCGTAACAGCAACTCCATTGATACACTTATCAACGTTAGTGCCGCATTACACCAGATGCTTTCAGAAGGTGGTGCGAATCGTCGTAAGCCTAGTCTTTTGACGACGCAGGAGGTCACAGAGGTTATTCGTCAGGGCTACGAGACGTTGAGTATTCAGGCGAAGGAGGGACTGGATTCATGGGAGAGGTACCGGGAGGCGGATGAGAGGACGTTGCTCAAGAAGATGGCGAGAGCAGCTGTTGGTGATGTGCGAGTCATGGTTGAGCGGTAGATTGTATAGGTAGTCTAATGTCATCATGACGCGGTCCAGACTGAACTGTGAGAAGTACATGCATTACTTTCCCGGCTGTGATGTGTCCAACTACCCTATTCCTATTGTCCTTGCGTGAACGCTTTGCTGCTAGACAACATCTCAGAGATAAGCAAATCATAACTCCATCCTGAGTCTGAATACTCACTGTCAACTTCAACTTAAGTCTCAGTACTCAAGCGAGTCATGCCAACTCTCATGACTCTTCAAGAACCTCATAGCCTCAATCTCCCCTCTCTCATGACCCATCTCTCCAAGCATCTTCCCTATCAACACTTCATTACGAACAGGCGACGCACAATCTCATAGAGCCCTGATCCTTCAAACGACATTGCGCAGAAGCTCGGCTAGTTCGGCTGGTCTCCACGCAGCGTCGCAGCACTTAATATGTAGTATCTCGAGCTTTGTCCATCTACTGAGCCTCCACCTACTCACTAGCCATTTCAAGATAGCAGATCGTAGTTCGTTCATTCGAGTCTATCACGACCCAATCTCTTGGTAAATGGAATCGAGATTATCTTGCATTGACAGATTGATCATTTGCCGAGGCCTAGTCTATCTGGCAGCTGAATTACGTCTTATGACAGAGTTGGCTCTTAGCTGCGACTCTTGTCAAACCGGATTCTCAATTGCTCAAACAGTTAACTCATCTGCCTTGAAACACGTCGAGTCACCGTAAAGCCAGACTAATTCCATAGCACGAACCACAAAACAATCAAGTCCGCTCGTCCCGCCGCAGGCGAGAGTTGAGAAGTGTCGCACTAAGCCTCTTGACAAGAGACAAGGGTATGTAACCACGTGGACGGGACAGATGAAAAAAAGGCCCTTCCTTGTATCCGCAGGCCTCACTAATGCAATGGACTGGGGAATTTGGTGCAGCTGATACAGATACAATTGCTCACCAAAAGATGAGATAGGCTCATCAGAATTGTACCACCAACAATGTAACCATGTTTTAAGTTACAGAGGGGATAACATGGGCAGTTTCGTGGTATCGGTATCACGGGGACGCCGTTGATCCCTGGGTACTGTTGGATCCGGTTCCGAGGAGAGGGGAGGGTGTGTACGATGTGATATCTCATCTTTTCTCCCTTCCTTTCGCTTGGTGAATTGGTTGATCCCGACAACACGGTGACGAGACGAGGCTCCCATGCTTGGCTCGTTGCTTGGTGCCACAGGCTTGGCTACCCGGAATCTCGAGTGAGTCTAGCTTGGCTTTACTTGAGCCATGGGGGTTCTCTCATCTCGTCTGTTGATCGGTTCTTGTCAAGCTAGAATCGTCATCGTCGTGACTGAACTTGAAACCATTCTCTTTCGTCAATCTTCGGTCATATCCTTTGCCGAAGTTAAGCTCCAGTTCGTTGTCTGAACAATTCAAACAATGTCTCAGACCGTCTCAAAGTGGTATTCCGTCTCTCATAGTCTATGCATGTCTGATGCAGAAAGGGCTTATCCGTTAGCACTGCTGCGTTACCATTGCTACCGGTAAAAAGCAAAAGGTCTTTGATGTTCAGGGTCCTCTTTCGAGCCCAATGAACCCAATCTGTCCCGCGTTATAGCACTAAGTGGCCCTATTTGAGCGATCTATCCTACTGTAACCTCAGCGTTCCCAATTCGAGAGCTTCATCAAGTCGATCATCATGTTACAGGCGGGGTGTGGCGTGTGTGGTGTAATTTACCAGGCAACAGTTATCGTATCCCTACCCTGTCCATTATAAAATAATCCTCGTCACGGCAAGGTAACATAAATGGGGAAGCGGTCGAGACGGTTGTAGTTGGTGAGCCGAAGAAGCTATGCCCAAGATGGTACGGCCTCTGGCTGGAATTGGTCCGGATTGAACGGCTAGATTCCCGCCTACTTTGACAGGCCCGCAAAGGCAAAGGCAAAGGCAAAAAAGCAACTGAAGTGAAGCTACCGTAGGATTTGAGGATGAGGACAGGGACAAGGCTGGCCTCGCTCGGCGCTTTTGAGTTGAACGAGAACCAAGGCGGGGATGGCACAGATCGCCAAAGAGCTCTTGTGAGTTGACGTTCGGTCAACCAAGTTTGTTAGAGTTGAAGAGGATCACAGTCGAGAATCAATTCATGTCGCATTTGACATCCTTCACTTGTCAAGCACGTGTTGTGTAGTCGCTATTGTTACAACGCTATTCTGTTCAGCGAGTCAGTCATCGACTCCAATACTCATCTGCCGAGGCATTGATGCTCAAATTCAATAGATTTGTTGCCTCATTTCATCTTGTCTCTCGTCTCGCCTTACTTTCGGTGCCTCAATTCAGATGCCTCCTCCAAGTTGAGTAGGGCCGTGTTGCGTCCGGGGTGCTGCAACGGTCAGGATGAGGCGTTTCTAGCGCCGGCATGTCTCTCTCTTCTGCTGGAAATTCGGAGTCGCACCAATCAATCAAGGGGACGACTGACCCAGCGATCCATTGTAAAGTAAGCATACGAAGCCAAGAAACGGGGCCTCGAGGCGATTGTGACAGATAACAAATATTTGCACTTTTGGTTGTTGTTATGTGAGATGTGCCCTATCAATACAATAGCCTGAAGACTATCTCAATCTCATGGCTTAGCTGAAATGACGGACTAAACCTGGCTGCAGTTAGCACAGAATGCAAGTCAACCTGTGTGTGATATGATATGGTCAATCAATAACCGCTGTGCTATACTCTGCAGTGCGATGTGATAGACGTACAGCCTATAGGGCCTCATCACTTTTTGCCTCCCATTACCGCAGCTTACATGATATTCCATCAGTCATGCATATGCCTCATCTCCACACCGGAGAGGCGCAATTGTTGTATGTAATCGAGGCACAACAGAGCACACGTAATGCAACTGGCGGAGCATCGTATCGAATAGACAGGCACATGTACATGTCTCGATCGAGCATTACGCTTGTGACATGACATGACATGACATTACAAGCTCCAAAGTCAACTGAACTGGTTTGACTCGCCTTCAAGGATGATGCTTCCAGTGTTTGAATCGCACGGCAGTCGATATCTTTCCCCATGTGTCAGATGACGTGATGCTGCTGCTGAAACAGACGAGAGTTGGGATATCCTGGCTGATCATTGAAGAACCCGTACCCAAGCTGACTCGGAATTCCCATCAGGATTCTCAGCATCAGTAAAGGAAAAGATCTGAGGTGGGGTATCCAGCTTTTCTCTGTCTCCAACTGCCAAGGATCCGGATACGACGCAATGCGATGTGAGGCAGGGAACTCCTCTCTTGCTTGAGGCCATTCCCACCTTTTCCCATGCTCCCCAGTTTATCAAACTCATGGGGAAATGTCACCTCATTTTCTCTCTGATCTGCTTGACTCTGGCCTCTCTGTCGATCCCTCTCCTCGGCCATCAGAGTCACATCATATCATATTCCCTCAGTTCAAACTTCACATGCACAGGGTGGCATTGAGAAAGTGACAACTCCCCTGCATCCACACATCAATGCAGGAACCCGACCTAGCATGCGCCAATGAGCTCAATAGTTGCCTGTTAGTCCAACAATGTCTCATCTCTTACCCGAAAAAACGCGCTTGACGCGTACAGGCGCGGGATTTCTTTCGGATCATGATTCCTACACCGCAAGAGTCCGTCATGTCATGGCAGCAACTGCATGGAGACAGGACTTAGCGTGCATTGTCCAACTGCGAGACCGTTGAATGTCTTGATAGTAGAACGGTCCGCGCGTCTCTCTTGCGTGTTTGGTAAAGATACCCCACGTGGAGACACAACGGTCAGTCGCAAAAAGGAATAAATATACGTACGGTATGGTATAGCACAGAATCCTTGCACCTTGCCATTTTGCACATGGCCCTGGCGGTCTTACAGTAGCGATGTAGCATTGAAGAGTTACACTGGCCGGTGCGTTCCTCCGTAGAACCTTGATCCTAGTGTTGATAATGGTGCTCAACAGTGCAGTGAGTGGTGTAGCTTCTGGAGATTGTAAGGGAGTCGGTGACAGGTAAATGGATTGGATGATCATGACACCTGCAGATCAATATAGAGTCATCGCCAATCGGTCCTGGTGGTAATCGGAGCAGCGATCGTCAGATTGACCGACTCGAAAGCATCCTTTTGCGTACGCCCTGTGACAATGGACACTTGAATTCGCGGTCATCGTCATATTGCAACCAAGGTACGCTCCTACTTCTCATAGAATGGTCAGCAGTACTCCAAACATCGTATGACAGCAATTACACCAATCATACGCTGTGTCGTGCAATATAAACTGTTCCTTGACCGTTCTTCTTTGAGTGTAACACCACGAACCGACAAAGTTCGGAGGTTGTATCCAATGCTCCAGGGTAGTTTTTAGTTGAGTGACAACCATTCTCATTTGTCAAACTGGAAAACAAATTTCGAGTATCGTTGCGACGTCGGAGACCGAGGCTCGGAATATTTGTTCATGATAGCAATGATTTCACTGTACGGAGGTAAATAGGATCAAGTATGTGGTGGAGAGCATCCAAGGCTGTAAATTCAGGACTGATCGTGATGATCATCATCAACGTGACAGCCCCAAGATCCAAGACTCTTACCGAGGGGTCGAGGCCCAGTAGAGCGGTTAGACTACAACTCCAACTCAGGACTTTTCTTCACCTGGAAATTACGGTATATCATATGAGAGGCTGTATAGAGCAACATCGTCTGGGGTTGGATCCACTTGGGCGACGAGCATCGGCCATAAAATCGATCATATTGTCAATCTTGCCCCAAAATTGCTGTGCGGGGATTGCTTTGAAGACAATTGCTAAGCACAACGAGAGTCGATCATGGCGAGCTTTCAGAAGTCACAGAATCTCGGAACGTAGCTCGGGTAATGGACATCTACGCCCGCTATACTACAGGCGTGGGCAGAGGCAGCTTCATAGACCGCTCCAGAAAGTTCCTGAAACGTTTTGTGAGCCTCCATGACTGGTCAACTAAGTTCACAACGCTATCGTATAGCCCAGCATCACCTCATTATGAACTGATGCCAGTCTTAACGTGCCTGGACCATCCTCGAAGGAGCTTGGCTTTCTGAGTGTAGCTTCCGAACAGCCCACCTCATTTCGGGAAATTTAAGCAGGGAACTTTCAGCACGAGAGCTGGCTCTTTCTTAGCCTTAGCTGACAACCTCCAACTGTCTGGGTAGGATCGACGCCATTCATACAGTATTCTGGTGTGTGTTGAAACGGGGAGAATTCCGCTTTCTTCGTACGATAATATGGTTGTTAGCTTTCAACGCTGGCCAACTTTTCGCGTCTTTCCGATCAATCACCCTACTGCCGGAACTCGAAGGCGTCAACTATCCGAGCTGTCGATCACAACAATATGCCGGCCAAGCTCCGTAGGCGACATCGGCAGTTGATCAGACGTCACTTTCCTCATCAGCTTTGGTCTGGGTATAAGACCCGATCCAATGAAGCTTCTGCTGTACTCGTCCCGCGCGCCATGTCCGGGTTGTGGGTGTCTCTATGATTGCATCGTAAAAGATCCTTGTATGCTCGGACAGCAGATGGTACTGTTAAAAGCAAAAAGGTTGATCTTGCGATATCACAGACAGAAGTCAAAGCAACGCTTGTGCTTTTGAGGCAGCTCGCACGGGACGACGAGCCGACTAGGGGTTCATGGGTAGATAAACTGGTATCCGTGCGTCGTAAAGTTTCAATATCCAACACTCTTGCTATGAACATAGAGAATCTCATAAGCGTATATTATCCCAGCAAGTGGATCCATCCTCCACGAGGTGATAGCGTCAGGTTGAGCCATGAAAATCAGGTGTTGAAGAGCCATCAAGGCGTACCAGTAACCGTTTGATCAGCCTCAAATCTTGGGCAAGGTAGACCTCGTTTAGTGGCCCTAGGGACTTCTCCCCGGCCGTCCATGTCTTGGAATCAAATGGCACCAGGCGCGGTAATTCCAAAATGTCTTAGAGCTGCCGAGAAGACTCTACCGTACCAGGTTACTGGTCTCTATCTAGCATTAGTACTCGTGCCAGCTTCCTGATGGTGTGAGTAGATTGTGATAAAAATATCACAACCGAGAAATGCCGCGTTAGCTCCATTGCCAATGCGGGAGGTTTGCCTCTGAGTATCAAAGAGGCCTTTGTCAACTAGCACAGACCTCTTCTTGTTTCCTTGGCTCACGACTCTAAACCAAAGTTGCTCCCATCTCATACTTGAATATCGTCGAGCATCTCGTATATCGATCAGATAGGCACAGCATGAAAGCCACATCTCTAGCGAGCTGACGAAAGCTATTTTGGTCAACATCGCACCCTATTCGCGTGGCATTTTCCCAGTTCGATCTCGGTGACGATCACGACAGGACCCTAAAAAGGCAAACCTGGACATCAGATTGACGATCAAGCGCCACGGGCGGCGCCTCCAGTTTCAGGTACCATCATCAGATCCATCCAATGGGAGTGATTCCCGACTTTTAGATTGACAATCCGCATCTTTGGTGGCGCACTACAGCTTAAGCTAGGTTGCCGTCGAAGTGGGTAGAATAGCAAAACTGGACAGATGTTGTTGCTCTTCCTCAACCGCAGTAGCCTCCATTTACCCCCAAATTTGGTAATCCCATCCAAGATCAAAATCAAAGATGGGCCTGTTGGTGGGACATCAATATGCTCTCATCTTGACGCCTACCAGATCTGTGCCGGCCGCTCCGGGCCTTAACCCTCCCGAGGAACAAATCGGAGCATGGCGTTGAGCCTGGATTTTCAGCTTCAGCCTCTCAAACTTTCTTTCCATCTTCCATAGCCTCGTCTGTCCGTTGCGGTTGAACGTTTCCGAACTAACGTTCGTTTAGCAGACAATGCCACAAGCGAGCACGCACTACTTCCTGACAAATAAGC
>NC_030994.1:2579909-2581993 GCF_000149955.1 Fusarium oxysporum f. sp. lycopersici 4287 | reverse complement strand
TTCAAGCTCCAAACATATTCCTTGTGTTGGGAGATGATTGTGCAGCTAGCTCAATTGGTGAACCGCAACTAGCAAACTTTCATCTCTTCCAGGAAAAGTACATGCGGGAGACAAACACTCAACCCTCTAACCACACGGCCCTTTCTCGTACCATGATTACAGCAGCCATATAACAATCGAGGTCCTCGGACTTCGGAGAGAGCGTGATTCATTGGCCAAAGTCGGGATCTCGTCAGGGAAAATAAAAATCCACTGAGTAATCAGACAATTCGTGTTGCTCAGTTCCGCCAGGCCCGCAAGCAACCCTAGATCGTAGGTAGCAGACAGGGGCGTCTCTCAACATTGCATTGGGACCCAGAAGTCCTCGATCTACTCCATAATACAGCATTTCCACCAGGCGGATGCTTCTTACTCCAAATGGCATATCTTTGCTAGTCCGGCGGTCCGGTAACTCAAGAGGTCGTGGGATTCAGACAGAGGGAAAATGGCCCCGTCGAAAAGTTTTCCCGTACCAGAAAGCTCCCAACTTGCAGCTTGCATATTTCGACTCCAAAAGTGAGACACGGAATATGCATAAAGATGTAGCACTGTGGAACCCTTCTGCAGAAGTGCAGCAAGTTAGAGCCAAGAACTTTTTTGATCAAACTTCGTAGCGGAGGTTGATGGCTTGTGTGCCATTTGCACAGCAGCCGTGCCGGGTCTGGAAGAAACGATTGTCCAAACCGGAAGCAAATTGTTCGTTACAATTTCATGTCTCAAAAGAGCTCCAGCAACGGAACAGCGCGGAGGCTGTTGACCAGACATAGGTGACGATTGTCAAGTGGAGACGACGTCGACCAGACGGTATCCTTGTATCTTGCGTGGCTTCCTTTGGGAAGCAAACTCCTCTTGACAACGTTCGTTGTTGCACCTGTTACACGTTCAACCAACAGGCACCCCCAGGCAAACATATGCGTGTTGGTAATGTGGATGAAGTTTGCCTCGGCTGGAAGCAGTTGATAGTGATAACGTGATCTCGGCCTTCTGCAAGGAGTCTGGAGATGCTGACGTTGAGGTGCAAGGTTGCGAGACACGGCCCCCCGGCTCTTCAACTTTGTATTTCTAATATCGTGGCCAACTACTTTGAACCTAGAATATGCACTTCGGGTTCGGGAGAAGCAGAGGAGCGAAGGTGCTGTGGCAGTCGAAGTTCGTATAGATCGAGCTATCGAACTTTGTGACTGGTATATGTTAAAAAGCTAGTGGTTTAGAGAGCAGCCATAAAGAAAGCAAGTTGTCGCGGGGATCTAATTTCCCGACAATCCGTGGGCATTTCAGATATTCGACCACAGCAGTTGATCATCTCATAAACTAGTGGCGCACAATTCATAAAGTTCCGATGTGTGATGTGGGCGCCTCATACGAAGATCGTTTTATTCATCACGGTTGATAAACTGCACTGTGAGCAACTGTTTGCTATGGTTTCGGCATTGTGGCGAAGTGCCAAGTCGCCAACAGCTGAATAGTCACATAGTGTAACACTTTAAAACGGGTGCCACTGCTTTGAATCAATAGGCCATAACGGCTGTGACTGCGGGGTGTTGCGAAAGGATGGATGGTTGACCCATACGTAAGGGCGGATTCTATACTGTGAGAAATATATTGAAGGGATGTTGATTGTGTCGTGTGTCCTTTGGGGGCCAACAAGATGTGTAAGATTCTTGTGGAGGAAGGAAGAGAATGTAGCTCGCAAACCAAGACCATATTGGTAAGGTTACAGTCGGGAATGTCAGTGATTGATTAACGTGGGCGGCTGAGGCTAGAGGCAAGGCTGACATTAGATTGTTTGCAGTAGAGTAGCAATAGGGTTCAATGACGCCTGCAAATTAAAGACCTGAGCGAAATTGTATTAGCGGGAACGCCCATCCTAAGCCGCGATTGACAGTGGTAAATCGTTAATTAATTAGCAATTGATCGTGTCGTTGTGGTAAACTGCAACCCAGCCGGTATAACAGGGACGGATATGAACAGGGGTAAAGCCGTCGTTGGTACCGGGGAGGCTTCGCGGAAGCAGGGGTCCGGTACCAGGTGTCAGGGATCAGACA
>NC_030994.1:2577393-2579385 GCF_000149955.1 Fusarium oxysporum f. sp. lycopersici 4287 | reverse complement strand
TTCTGGCAGCTAGCGGTAGGTGGTCCCCTGGTAGGGTGTTCGAAAGTGTGTGTTTGATGTCACTAGGAGCTGTGTAGCGTGAAGATGAGGGGCCCAAGGGCCTTGAGCTGAAGCGGCAGAGAATGAGCAGGAAACGGAGGCAAAAAAAAGCAATGAATGGTTTGTAGCTGGGAACTGAGACCATGCGGTGACCTTGACCTTGAAGGTGATGCCAATGATCTTCCTTCGGCCCGTCGAACAATGGAGGCCTAGGGGATCAGGGTCGATTGTTGATCTGTGCTGGGCTATTGGCCACGAGAGACAAAGTTTGAGGAGGTATTGGACGAACCACTGGGCACGGGTCGCTGGATGTCATCACCTTTTGGTAGGATTCAACGATGAATGAGACTTATTGCTAGCTAATAGTTTCCTAGGTGAGTCAAGTCAATTTACGAGACCTGAAGCTCTATCGAGGCGACACTCGACCGCAATGAAAAGTGAGGCTTAGTCAGGAGGCAAATGTCCGGTGCAAGCGCCTCCATGAGGTTCCTGCTCCGTTAACTCAAATGACTGGCAGATTTGGTGACATCTCCAAGAAGGTGCCAACTGGTAGTCATTGCGCTCCTCCCATTTGTCGTGGCCCAAAATGATTCCCAATTTGTCGATATCTAATCACCGGAGTTGGGCACACAATCTGGAGTCTCCCGTCGTCATGGGCCCTGCATTAGGCGCTGAAGACTACTGTAGCTTCAGAGACTTATCGCTAATGGTGGTGATGATGGCATCAACTCAGTAAAACACAAACGTCAAACGCCACATCGCGCGGTTTTAACGGTTGTCCGCGGGGTTCCGGAGCATCTAGAGCCATGGTTCGAAACGCCAGATCGAAGTTATTATTCTTCAATGGCGCCGCCCCAAACGAAACCGATTCAATTGTCGAACCATACGCGCGAGCCCCTAAGCAGTATTGAAGTCTAACTTAAGTATCGAGCACAGCCATTGCAAGTCCAAATTTCTGGTCTTCACTAAAATGAGCAATGCCACTCTCGGAGCAGCTATGTATGTTTCCTTGATTCCAAGCGAGAACCCTGTTTCTTTCCAGAAAACGATCAGCGGCTAGTGGATGACGAAAGCATGACAAGAAAACCCTCATTTAAAGAGCTGAGGGCAGATCGCGTTTGGGAGAGGCCAGCTTCGTGAGATGAAAGAACGCAGAGAGCGCTTAAGCTTAGCTCCAGCGTCACCGAACTCCTGGAAACATTCCGCCTCTAGAAGGACAGAAGAAAAGGGGCGCAACGTCTCCCAGCGCTCAGCGTTTACGCCATTGATCAACCACGAGAACGCCGTCATGCTAACTTTTGCGCCGAGTGGCAGACTAATTTGGAGCCGGCTCTTTAGATGAAGCAATTGGTGCCAGCCTTGGTGGCATCTAGACGCTCGATGGCGTGGAAGCGCGGGCACGGGGTGTAAATGACGATCCAACAAGACGGGGAAATTCGAATTTTAGGGGAACGTTATCTGGCCGTTTTGTTTGCTGGTGGTGTGACCGAGGTTAATACTGTAAGCTTGGTTTCATATTGGTTGCTGACGAGGAATTCAATATTGCTGATCTTTTGGTAGTCTTCACGATCTATTGATTGTCTAGCATTGAGGCGACATCGGACACCGGCCACAGCGGAGGCTGCATGCTGTCAGACGGAAGGATTGTGCGGTTTCGGCCATGTCATCGATGGTAAGCAGGGTCCCAGTTTGTTTGATCGACTTGGTCAATGCTGTGCGCAAGTTCATGAGGCGGGGAGTCGGTGACAGCAATAGCTTGCGGCTGACTGGTCTCGTGGTTGAGAGACGATATCATGGATGTTCGTTCGTCAAGTGAAAAAAAAGGGGACTGGTGAGCAGGTTCCACAAAATCTTGATCGAGCCCGCACGGCAATTGCTCGAGTCTCCATGATATTCAAGGAATGGCATCGTCCCGGGTGGTCGACTCTTACCCATGCCCTGGGCTGTCAGGCG
>NC_030994.1:2522590-2576517 GCF_000149955.1 Fusarium oxysporum f. sp. lycopersici 4287 | reverse complement strand
CGTGTTTCTGTCTGTCCTTGAGAGCTTCACCCAAGCCAAGTACTGCCGGATACCTGTGGTCTTGACATCGGCTCGGAAGCCTTAGCTACGGTACCCAGACAACAGGGGACGAAAGCTTCTTCAGCCGGGAGGCCCCCAAACCCCTGGGACCAGACAGACTCCACTGAACTGCTAAGGTCGGGTTTGGTGAGGTTAGGTCACCTTTGGTTAGGTCAGGTTAGGTTGAAGAGAAGAAGAGAGCCCCGCTGAGACCGGGCACAATCCCTCCCGTGGACACTGCACTGAGCGCCACTCTTTTTTTTTTCTTTCTCTCTGACCTTGAGAGCCAGCCTCCCTGCTACCTTTTGGTTGCCCCCTGGTCGTTTCACTGTCGAGAGAAGACTTGGGGGCGTGGGGTTATCTTCCCGCGTACCTTGCCCTGGTCAATCACCCTCGCACTCAATCCAACAGTCAAGTCAATTCAACTGTTGACCATGGATGGGAGTCCACTCCGACCCGTACGCTATCTCCTCCACCCCCTGGAACTTGGAACTCCCACTTGGGACAGGCCAGGACCCCCTGGACTGGGAGAGAGAGACGGTTCCACCTCACTGACGAAAGACGTGGGTGTGTGGTGGCCACCAGGAACTGCAGAGCACAGAGCAAGAGAGAGAGAGAACAAGACTCCCATCCGTCAAAAACGACTACTAGGGTCGTCGACTAACTTAAGTTAAGGTGATAATACCACGGCATTCCCCAGACCCCGACGTAGACGGTGTTCTTGTTCCCATCTCTTCCCCTCGACTCGACTCTACTCGACTTTATACCATTTACATTATCCTTCGTACTCAATCTCCTCTCCATCTCATTGTTTTGTGTTAAGTGTGTGCTTGGGTTTGGTTTACGGTCTGGTCTATTTTCACTTTTACGACTTGCTTCTACTCTTGGGTCACCAACGTCGAACATCAACATCAACAACAACAGCAGCACTCTACCACAACCAAAATAATTCGTCATCACCTAATCTGATACCTTCCTTGGACCGTTGAGATCTCGAACGTTGCTGCTTCTCCACTCCTGTCGCCCAATCTCATCCGCAGCATTCCATTCAACGCGAACTCGACGAATGACCTGACTCACACCCAGTCGGCACAACCAGACAACGATATACCGACGACAAATAACGATTAATTGCAATTGGTCAAATTAGATTGGAGTGATCACATCGACTTCATCACTCTGTGTTAAGAAGTAAAGGTAAGCAAGAGGAAGAGCCAAAAAAAGAGAGTCGAAGGCGTCAGTGGCAGATTTGTTTGCAATTGTCTACACACTCCATTCAACACAGCACAACACAACACAACATCGTTCCATATTGTCTTATTTCTCCCCACAACCACGCAGGTACTGTACGTCGGCTGCAATGCACAGACGGGCTTGAAGCGTACAGGCTATGCACATGGGCGGATCGTGCCGCAGACAGACATGACAGGACTGGACCAGACTACATGCAATGCACTATTCAGGCGAGACAAGTCACGAGCTGTTGGGTTGGGTCCAAGAGATGATTGTTGAATGATTTGACATGGGATGATAAGAGCATGGGCAATGCAAAGCAAAGCAACGGAAAATATGGGCACCTCGCGAGAAACCGTTTAAGGTGGACGTTGGATGTGCTTGCTTTTTTGGAGCCTGGGGGTTCACAGAGGAACAACGTCTTTCTTTTACGCCCTGAAGCCCCCTCTAAAACGTCTTTTGCTAGGTACCTTGCGTGGGCGCTACAGCTACGCCTTGCAGAAGGTCCCCCCTGCGATTCTGAACATTCCATTCCTCGACAAGTCCTCATGGCCCCCTCCAACCCTCTCGACATCGTCTCCCTTCATTCCATCACATTTCCCACAAACAATCAATTGAATTCGCGACTCCTCGTCCCCAGGTGACTTGCTAACATTTCTCTTCTTTCCCAGCCAACCGAGTTCTCCCTCCTCGATTTCCTGTTGCTGTGGTGCAAATCTATCGAGTTTGATACCAACATCATAACCACGACTTACACCATCGTCGATATCGAGTTCCGTTACTTCAGCTTCATCATCAACCTGCACTCTTCTCTTGGATATTCAGATACGACTGCTTGTTAAAGAAGGGATAGAAAAGGACTGCACAGTACAGGAAGAGTCGGATCATTTCTTGGTTCGAGTGGTTGTATAAATCCACCGGCCTAACCGTTCATCCCCCGATGATCTAAACGGCGACATCGATTGTCAGCGGCAATCGCACGCAATGTTTAGCGACCAGCCCATGCGAGCCAGTCTCCAGGTGGCTCCTCTTACCATCGCCAAATCACGAACTGAATCATCTGGAGATGCTTCATCGACCTCAGAAAACGACAACACTCTCTACTCACAATAACAAATGACACCCCCCGCTACACCAAATGGCTCGCAGGAGGATCTCTCACCTTCACCTCAGTACATCCCTCCCCAAGTCTTCCACAACTTCCTGCGAGCCTTCTACCCTTTCAACCCCAGTTATGTCATGTCCGACTCGAGTGTGACATTACCTCTTAACGAGGGTGATGTGATTCTCGTGCACTCTATTCACACCAATGGATGGGCTGATGGTACATTACTTGTCTCGGGTGCCCGAGGATGGTTACCGACCAACTACTGCGAGGCTTACGAGCCTGATGACATGTGCAACTTGTTAAAGGCTCTCTTGAACTTTTGGGATCTGCTTCGAAGCACATCAGTCAATGACAAGGAGATCTTTGGCAACCAGGAGTTCATGAAGGGCATTATTGCGGGTGTTCGATTCCTATTGGTGAGTTATTCTCTGTTAACTCTAATAATTAACTTCTAACGGTACAAAGGAACGAACAAACTGTCTCAACCGAGAATCTACCTTTATTCAAAGGAACGATGCTCTGCGCAAGTGCCGCAAGTCTCTTCTCTCTGAACTATCATCCCTAGTCAAGACAGCCAAGCGATTGCAAGAGACACAACGTCTCGAAATCGCTCCCGTTGAAGATGTGAATGATATCATCGACGAGATGATTCTCAAAGCCTTTAGAATTGTAACAAAGGGAGTTCGCTTTATGGATGTGCTCGAGGATGACCGAAGGGCACGTGCGCCTTCAGCTGTTACTGTTATGGATACAGTGCTCGAAGAATCATACGTGCCGCCAACACCACCCGCTGATCAGTCTTCCTTTGATAAACAAAGCCAACGCAGCACAAGCATAAATGACACAGATTCCCAAGCTGCTGCCAGTGTCGCTGCATC
Source organism: Fusarium oxysporum f. sp. lycopersici 4287 (assembly GCF_000149955.1). Taxonomy (NCBI): domain Eukaryota; kingdom Fungi; phylum Ascomycota; class Sordariomycetes; order Hypocreales; family Nectriaceae; genus Fusarium; species Fusarium oxysporum. The sequence continues at coordinate 2,573,259 of NC_030994.1, read as the reverse complement.
TGAATCGAGCGAGACAACTCAAACATCAACATCCATCTTCAACAAGCGATTATCGTCACTTAGTGGTCGTACTGGCCCGAGCTCTCACAGGTTGTCTCAGGGAAGCCTTTCGCAAGCCCAAGCTCACCGCCTGTCCGCCACTATTTCGCACCGAGTGTCTCTTGCTGGCCCATCTTCAGTGTCGAGAGCCCATCATCTAGTTACTGAGCGCCTGAACCGCAGCCACGATACGTTCCTGTCTCATCTGGGATCTTTCATTGGTCGCCTGCATCTTCAATCACAGTCGCGCCCCGAGCTCGCATCAGCGATCCGTCAGTCTGCACTTTCAGGTGGAGAGTTGCTTGCAGTAATCGACGGCGTCTATGACCACATCAACTCCAGCTCTGAGGCTCTTGCCCGAGCTCGATCCACCATGTTCGCCCGAATCCAAGATCTAGTCTTTTCTGCCCGCGATACCCTTGTCAGCGCTGCCTCTGAAGATGCCGATTTAATTATGCCCCATGACAACACAATGCTCCTCGCATCCGCTACGGGCTGCGTTAGGGCCGCTGGAGATTGCGTTGCCAAGGCAAAATCCGCTATCGAGCGCATTGGCGATTTTGAATTCGAGCTCGAGACTAGCAGCCTTGGAATTGATCTCAGCATTCTAGATATCGATACTGAGGAGCGAGCTAGGACCCCATCTGTTTCAGAACACAATGACGCTGTCAGCGTTGCCGGTTCCAACCGAACCTCCAACTCATCTAACGGACATGCTCGTCGCCTCACTGTTGTCGCAATTGATAAGCCTCTTCCTGAGGTTCCCCAGGTGACCACACCTACTGATGAACAGACCGTTCATCCTTCACCCACCTCTTCTCGACGGTCGTCAGTTGCCGATGACAACGTCTCCAGCGTTGCATCCTCCATCTCCTCCCTACGACCTTCTCTCCCTCCCCTTCCCAAGCTTTCTACCACTCTCCTTGCCAACGAGGAATACAGTCCTGTCGATAACAATGACAACGACTTCAACTCCTCTTCTCGGTTCGACAGTATGGTTGCTTCCAGCGCTGGTAGCAGTGCCACCTACCTCAGCCGTGACTCTGAGGTCAGCATTGTTTCGCAATCTTCCACTCGAGCTACCACTCCTGAGCAGAACCTTGCCCCTCAGAAGCAGCCTTCGCTGTCGAATTTGAGCAATGGTGGAAGCTCGGAGGATGTCGATGTCGAGTCAAGACTTATGGAGAAGACCTTTGCTCACGAGCTCATGTTCAACAAGGAGGGCCAGGTTACTGGCGGCTCTCTCCCCGCTCTTGTCGAGCGTCTCACAACCCACGAATCTACTCCTGATGCCATGTTTGTTTCTACCTTCTATCTCACCTTCCGCCTCTTCTGCACACCGGTCCGACTGGCTGAAGCGCTTATTGAGCGATATGACTATGTCAATGACTCTCCTCATGTGGCTGGACCTGTCCGTTTGAGAGTATACAATGCTTTCAAGGGCTGGCTCGAGTCCCACTGGAGGGATGAGACCGATCGCGATGCTCTTGACTTGATCATCCCCTTTGCTGAACACAAGCTGGCGTCCTCTCTGCCTTCTGCTGGTCGACGTCTGTTTGAGCTTGCTCAGCGTGTCTCAGGCGAGGGTTCTCTGGTGCCCCGACTTGTCTCCTCAATGGGCAAGACCAATACCTCCATTGCTCAATACGTGCCAGCTGACACTCCTTTGCCCATTCCTGCCATCACCAAGGGCCAGCTCAACCTTCTCTCTGCTTTCAAGATGGGCGCCGCTCAGCCAAGCATTCTTGACTTTGACCCTCTCGAGTTGGCTCGCCAGTTGACCATCAAGCAAATGAACATCTTCTCTTCCATCCTTCCTGAGGAGCTTCTTGCTTCTCAGTGGATGAAGAATGGTGGCGTCGCCGCTCCCAATGTCAAGGCTATGTCCTCTCTGTCTACTGATCTTTCCAACCTCGTCGCTGAGACTATCCTCCAGCAGCAAGAGGTCAAGAAGCGTGCTCAGGTTATCAAGCAATGGATCAAGATTGCTCACCAGTGTCTTGAGCTCCACAACTACGACGGTCTTATGGCTATCATCTGCAGTCTCAACAGCAGCACTATCAGTCGCCTCCGAAAGACTTGGGATGCCATCTCCACGAAGCGCTAAGGACATGCTTCCAGAACCTCCAGATTCTGTCGAGCCCTTCAGAACAACAAAGTCTTGCGGAACAAGACCTCCACGACCACGTTCCTCCTGGCCTGCTTTTCTTGGCATGTACTTGACCGACTTGACATTTGTCGACATTGGCAACCCTGCCACCAAGCAAATGTGTCTCGGCCCTGAGTCTGAGGAGGATGGCAACGGTGGCATCACTGTTGTCAACTTTGACAAGCATACTCGCACTGCCAAGATCATTGGAGAGCTTCAGCGATTCCAAATCCCGTACAGACTTACTGAGGTGCCTGATATGCAGGACTGGATGTCCTCTCAGATCAGCCATCTCCGTGATAGTGAGGAGGGCAATGTCCAAGTCACCTACTACCGCAAGAGTCTCCTCCTCGAGCCTCGCGAGACTGCTAGTCGACCTCCAGTTGACTCCTCCGCTGCCTCCATCGTTGGCGTTGGAGGTGGTCGCCCCGACCTCTTCAGCTGGATCTCCCGCGACCGAGGCACCTCAACACCAACTCCTACCCAGATATAAGATTCTGCTTATCGCATCAGATCCTTACCGGACTGAACAGCAATTTACCTTCACCATTATCACACGCACATATTACCTCCCACCAGTAACTACTTCATCTTTGATACCCCCCATTTTTGTTTGAACTACTTTCAGCAGATGGGAAACATCGTCATGTTCCTTATGACCTCTATATCCATCAGCACAACGGCGTTATTTACATTTGGGTCTGATAATTTATGTTTTACGGTTTTCAACTCGGTTCCCATGGGTGGAACTTGTTCAAGGATCTTATCACGAAGCGCGAGCGCTGGGTCCTTTGGTGTTCGACACTCACTTTAGAGATCGTCGGCCTCCCTCCAAATTTCAGGGTACAGCTCATCCCGCATTCTTACATTCTACTTTCTCACATTCATTCTCTTCCTGGTTTTTGCATCCCTGTATTATCTCTTCAGGCGAAGATGGGGCAGGGCGGTGGAAAAAAGGAAAAATAACCTCTGGGCACGGGTGCATTCGAAAACGGCTTGCAAACGATCATGGGTGCCTGGGTTGTTTTATTTTTTCTATCCTTGGGTTTCTCTTTAATGTATTCTCAAACGCCGCCGGCGCGAAAACGAGTGTATCTGATTCTCACTGTATGAAAAAGAGACGGCAAGCTTGTCGTTTTATGTTTGTTATTCATCATCGAACTTCTGGGAAAGGAGTCTGGTGAATCAAGGACTGGACAGGCAGGACAGGTGATGGAAAAGAAAGACAAAATGGATGTATTCTGCAATAGAATAGGAAGAACAAAAAGAAGAATTAGGATCTATCGTCCTTGAAACTTGTTTCCTCTGCAACTGTGATAAAACGTGTCTACTAACTTGAGGTGAGTATCATAAGTCTATATGGCCGTCACTTGGTGAGCATAATGGTAGAGCCGCAATCATATGCAGGAACGAAAGTTGAAGACAAAGCCATTGATGGCACATGTATACCTCTAGATATAAACGTAAATCTTCATTAACTTGCCTCATGCAGTGTAATACATCGTCAAGCAATAACCCAATCCATGGGTATCGTGACCCATCCAACTCCCCAATGCATACATGCTGAACGCCGATATATCATTAAAATATTAAGTATTCTTATAAATAGTAGTCCCTTTTATCTCTCTCCCTTATCTACGCCTCTGTGAGGGCGATCTTCTTATCTGTAGGTGCGACAATGACATCCTCGATCTTCTCGTCGCTGAACTTGAGATCCTCTTCAACAGAGACAGAGTCCTGGATCTTCATGAAGATAACGGGGGCGGCGATGACGAGCGAAGCACCGAGGCAGGCCCATGTGGCGGCAAAGATAGTGTCGAATGGCTTGCCGAGGCCGTCGAGACGCCAGAAGATGGCAGCACCGGCGGATTGGATACCCTTGTAGAAGCCTGTTTTGATGAATTAGTGCTCCGGTATGGACACATGTGAGAAGGATGATTGGGGCTTACCAGCAAAGTTGGCTGTCTTGCGGCCAGAGTTGGAGAGAGCACCCATGTACCAGTAGATGCAAGTCTGCCAAGCAGCATCGAAGAAGCCGTAGAAGAAGTAGAGGAACATGGGAGCAAGGAACTTGTGGGCACCATCATCCCAGTCAATCTTGTCATCCTCGTTAGCAGGGTTCATGGCGATCTCACGAGGTCGCTGGTCCTTCTGCCAGGCATAGCCACCACCCCAGATAGCAAAGGTCAGAACAAAGAGGACGACCAGGGAGATCTTTGCACGAACACTGCGACGGACGCTAGAGACGTCAAGAGCGTATCCAACAATAAGGGCGCCAAAGATCTGAGCAAGCCAGTAGAGTAAGTTGTTGAGAGCGCGAGTGCGAACGTTGAACTGAGCGAGGTTCATGTTGACGTTTTGGTAAGTGTAGAAGATGTTTGAGGAGAAGAACATGGGGAAGAGGAGGACGACCCAGGGGGCGCGGGAGAGTGTTTCCCACAGACCCTTGATCTCAGTGCTCCATGAGGGGTTCTTCATGACGATGACCTTAGTGTTGTCCTCACGGACGATCTTGTCGGCGTCGCAGATCATGAGGGCGAGGACGGCACCGATGGCCATGAGAGCGATGAAAGCGGCGTATGTGCCATCGGAGACGGGGCCAGCTTTCTTGTTGATGTTTTGAGCAAGGGGGATCTTTCATTTGTTAGTGGAGATCTAAAGGATAGATAGAAGTAACTCACAAGAGAACCGATGACAGCACCCATGTTGAAGATGACCCAAAACCAAGAGATGTATCGTCCCTTGCTCTGCTCAGGAGGATAAGACATCATGATAGATCCCTGAGCAGCCCACAAGAGTCCAGCGCAAAGACCCAAGAGAGCACCGGCAAAGACGACAAAGGGCATGTTCTGGGTATGCGAATAGCACAAGAACGAAGCAGCATAGACACAATATCCCAAACCTCCAATGGACAAAGTCAGACGAAGTCCAAGTCTGTTTGCGAAAGTACCAGCGAAGAAACCAATGACGGCAAAAGTGCTGTAGAGAGCCGTGTTGGCGTGGTCCTGGGCTTCATTGGAGACTTGGCCGCCACCTCCGAGACCAGTCAGGGCGTTGAACATGCCGGGACATAAGAAGCAGACGATGGAGACCATGAGGAGTTGGACTTTGGGCGAGGCGTACCAGAGGTCAACGCCGGCGATGCGGACGGTCTTGTACATCCATCCTTTGGGGCGGAAGCCTGGTGTATCCGAGTCTGCGGATTCTGAAGCCGCTTGGGCGATGGGGTTTTCCTTTTCGTGAGTGGACATTGTGTGTGTGTTGATGTTGATATTCGAGATTGAGATGAGGGTCAATGCCCTGTATAAGACAATTGATATTCTTCACTAGACAATGGAAGACAAGAAGATGAATGAATGAGATCCAAGAAACCCAGATAAATCCCGGATGCAGCAGAATTAAAGTAGTCGCGAGGAAAGATGGAGAGATCCAGGCACGCGACGTACTCTATCGTGAGGGTCCCCCAAAAAATAAACTAGACCCGACCCCTGCCCGTCCTTGATAGTTACAATTGGGGAACTGTATCACGAGAAGGCGAAGAGAGGAAAAAAAGAAGGAGGATGGATTGCCAGGGGTCTCGTCAAGTGGTGAGAGTGGATGAGATGGGATGGCTGATGGATGGAAGATGGGGAATCGTGAGGGTGGTGCGGGTTAGTTACAGGGGGGTTAATGGGGAGATGCAACAATGGATGGAGGGTGTCGATCCGCTTACAGTGGGTGGCGTATTTTCCATTATTATCGACGTATCGGCCGAGGCCGACGATGACAGTTATTGCAGACATGCAATGCTTTGTGAAGACGTCGTCAGGTATTACATATAACAATCGAGAGATTGATACCAAGGAGTTGAGGCTCTGCAAAAAGGCCAATTCCGTTACCCTCAATGCAGAGTTAGTTAACTGCTTTCAACCGCCAAGTCCTCAAACTCGTAGCATCTCAACACCACAGAAACTACATTCAGAAATGTCACCTCAAACTCACTCCCAAGCCGTCCACGGTATTCCCCAGATTCACAAGATCAAAGCCATCGTCTCCATGGGGTAACATTTCTCAAACATGAGAGGCTATCCAACTCGAGTGGCGTACCCTAACGGTAACGTTCGTGGATGTCACAGATGCCCCCCATTGGTAACGTTCTACCTAACTTTAGCTTTGTGAGAACAATTGTGGATTCGACTGCCAGGCTGAGAGGAGGGTGGCTGATTTGGTCTACGGAGGTCATAGATTGCATTATCTCTGCAAGTTGAACTTGATGATATGTTTCTTGGCGATAGTAACATTTACAGTTCACTGTAGATTTCATGGTTGCTTTTCTGATGCCGTTTCAAGACAAGCCGTTGGGCATTTTTAGTTGTCCCCAAACCCCAGATCAATTTAGTTACCTTAGGGTCTTCCAGGGGAAAGGCCCGACTGTGAAGCTCCGTGATTGGTCAGACAGCACCGAATCTCCAGACTTCACAGCCCGTAACCAGTTGAACGGTACACCAATAACCAACCGTTTTCTCTGTCTTCAAGTCACAACACCCAAGATATACATAGATATACCAATACGAAGATGCAGCTCTCATTACGAAAATTGCCATCTTGCCATCTTGTTTTTAGAACATGTCACCGGCCCCGGTAATGCCTTGTTCTTCTCGTAGCATCCGATACTCATCACGATAACCCAAAGTCTCAGCTATCTCCCCCAAGCTCTGACCATGAGGTGAGAGGTCCAATTAATTTATATCCGCATGTAACGTTTCGCCCAAACTGCGGATACCACGATATCTCATGTCGAACGGTTCCATGGCCTGCCTGATTTGACACTCGTGGATTTAACTACGTTTCACTTCAGCCGCATTTGTTGGGGTTGTTGTGTTCCTTCTGAGCAGGTAAACCGAGATAAAGCGATCCACTGATTGATTACCTGGTTACAGTGAGTTGGGCTGGAGATATCAGAATGGAGTCTTGGCCTTGCTGCATCGTGATAGCGATAGTAACTGATATGCATGTTACGTTGTTGAGATAAACAACTGCCATTGATCTGGTTGCAACTCTGTTTAGCGAGCGTGCATATAACAATCGCTTCTGATGCATGGGTCATGATTGACGATCCGTGTCCTCGGTACCCATGACTTGTTGCAATCAATTGGTGTCTAAAGTGCTTTGGCGTAGTTACATTGTATAGGTTTGTGCATAAATGTCCTCGTCCCCCGTTTTGCGCTCTTATATAAAAGCGAGAAGCTATTGGATAGGATTGTTTTGACATGCAAGGTACTACTTCGACAACGTCAGCTAAATAAAGTGTGCATGATGATTTACAGCAATGCTGGTGCACAGCCTGTCATGTTGGCAGTTGATGACATGCTAGCTTATGAATCTGGTGTAAGCAAGACCTCCAATAGAACGCCGGTTGACCAAACGACAATTTACATCCATTGTCAATGAATCCAATTGGAAGCCTGCCCTAAAAGGATATTTATATAAGTGGCTGTCAGAATTACAAACCCTGATGGCCTTCTTCGGTTCATCTTGAAAACATTTGAGCTTCACGTAATACTGCATATGCGCTCTCTGGACAACACTTTCCAAATCGAGCAAACTGACAGTACACAGGTCAATTGTTAAAGAAATACAAAGACCATGATGATATCTTTCCGATGCCATTATTTGTCATGATTGCCATGGCCCTCCTTTGTTGAATCTGGCCATTAACATCACGTGAGCCTTACAAATTCTCGCACTCTGATTCGCTCGGACAAGATCGGGGAATGTTCAACCGATGATCTGGATCCACATACATTAATTCGCCGACATCCTGGGGGCCACGATGGAAGTAGCTTTTGTTTCAGCTACTCATCAGCACTCTCAAGCTTCTTGATACCAATCCTCAACCTCAACATCACCACCACATGCGCCCACAATGTTTGCCTCAAGATCGATAACGAGAATCGCCCTGCAACGAGGATGCACTCTGAGGCAGTTCTCGACGTCGAGACCTCTCGCTGTGTCCTACCACTCATATACTCTTCCAACACATACCTCGACGCCTCCCAGAAACGACGACGTTCCTGAAACTTCAATAACACAACCTGATCCTCTACCTAAGGTCCACGAGACACGACCTCCTCCTCAACAACCTCAGCACCCTCAACCACCTAAGCAACAAGAACCCGCACCCACGCAAAATGCTGCTCCCGCCGCATCGGCATCAGCTCCGAAGCTCAGCGAAACAGAAGCTCAGAAGCCAAAGGCAGCCAGGCCACGACCTAAGCTACGACCGCGCAAGGCCGCTATGAAGTTGACGCCCTCTGCGGTGGAGCAATTGCGAGAATTGCTGGATCAGCCGGAACCGAAGCTCATCAAGGTCGGAGTACGGAACCGAGGATGCAGTGGCTTGGCGTACAATCTTGAATATGTTGATAAGCCGGGTGCTTTTGACGAGACGGTCGAGCAGGATGGCGTCAAGGTCTTGATTGATAGCAAGGCGCTGTTTAGCATCATTGGGAGTGAGATGGATTATGTTGAGGACAAGCTTAACCAGCGGTTTGTGTTCAAGAACCCGAACATCAGTAAGTTGCCACGACAGTCACAGATTGTCATAATATTAACAGACCTTTCAGAGGAGGAATGCGGCTGCGGAGAGTCTTTCATGGTCTAGAATGGAAGCCAGCGTTTCGTCATCGCACCGGTATATACGAAACAAAGCATCACTCACGAGACGACGTCATTCATGCTTGAACGACAGGGATATGTAAGAATCATCCCGTCGTCTCAGCACAAGAGACACGAGAGTCCGGAAATGATCAAAGTTCAGCGAGAAACAGCATGCATAGAAGCATTTGCGAGTCGCATCTTGTAAAAACCAAAAACAGGAGCCGTCGAGAGGAGGCATAGTAACCCCGTAACTAGGATCGGCATAATCATTGGCGTTGGGTTAGATTGGAGACATTACCTCCCTCTGTTTGAGAAAACTTATTTACATACATACATATACCAGCGTGCCGCTTTTTGGTACAGAAATGAAGACACATGGAGTAATGAGATGGCCACAGCTGAGGGGATTAAGTATATTGGATTGATGATATTCATGTGTATAACGGCACTGGCTACATATAAAGTACATTGCTTGTTCTCTCTCTATCCTCTGTACAACGTTCTCATGTGAAGCTCTCAGGCAAGATTATGTATTACGCGATGCCTGGAGATGTGTGACAGCTGACTCACGAAGCCTCAACGTATCAACATCTTCACAAAAGCCTGGGGTATTAGATCAGATATACTGAGGCTGGGCCCAGCTGTTCTTGAATGTGAACTGATTCAAACGGTGCGTTCTAACAAGGCTGCAGACTCGGGGTAGTATTGGGAAGACCAGTCGGCAGATTTGAGCTTGGTGTATAGTCCCGCTTTGCTTCCCTTACTTACATAAAGCACATCTGCGGATCAGGTCAAGATGGCCGGGGTGGTCTAAGGCGCTGCACTCAAGACGTTGTCTTATCCAGTTAACTGGGTTCTTGCAGTATCGAAAGATTCTTGGGTCCGAATCCCAATCTTGACAATTTGTTTTTGTTTCTTCGTGACCATGATTGCTTTTTACTCAACATTTATAGATGCTACTGTGTAGGTAGCCTCGCTCATGTATTTATGGATGTCTCTCATTCTAGGTCGCCTGCAGAGCTTATGTTATGTTATGTATGAGGCGGAACCTGATACCCTCCGTGTCTGCATCGATAAAGGAATGAATAATTTACATTTCATTGATGTTCATTATCATATGCTCTCTTAGTGATTGCATATATGTCAGCAATTCGTGCACAACACATCAGGCTGGCTGCCTGTTGATGCGCGTCACATGACTTCGCGATATGTGTTGCTCTAGATGTTGGCGTCGACCACGCCCTTTGACGTGACGCATCTTTAATGACCGTGATTTAAATCGTGACTCTTCCGTTTACTCTTTGACTTCCTATCGACATTGCAAGCCATCACATAGCTAATACCTGCAACTTAGAACCTGCCCTTACATATAGTTCAACGCACTTCACTTGTTGTACCACCTCTGCTGAGAGGAGAGAGCTATGGCAGCCATCACCAAAAGCAAGCGACCCCTTGAAGAGCCCCAAGAAGAACGCAAAGTCAAAGCCACAAAGACCAAGAAACAAGCATCACCTACATCACCGACCTCACCTGCCGACTTCACCACAATCATGGCTTCTCAATTAGCTCTCATCGAAGCATCCACTCGCACACCGTTTGAGAAGAGTGTGTGGACACTTCTCTGCCAGATTCCACGGGGGAGCTTCTCAACATACGGTATCATGGCCGCCCATTTAAAGTCGTCACCAAGAGCTGTAGGCAATGCACTGCGACGAAATCCATTTGCACCAGAAGTACCATGTCACCGCGTTGTAGCTACTGGAGGTGCGCTGGGTGGGTTCAAGGGGAAGTGGCCAAAAGATGGTGAGGGAATCACTCTTGATGAGAAGAGGAAGCTTTTGAGAGGCGAAGGAGTGAGATGGGATGATAAGGGGAAGGTTATAGGAACACCCTTTGGTGGATTTACATGAATTACCTTAGTCTCTATGAGATATTAACTTTATTTTGTGTACAACAATGAACATCATGAAGTTGAGTACCTCATTCAACATCCTATCACTGGACGTCTTTCTCCATGTGGGGGAAATACGGTCAACAACATGCCTATTGTAGCCGAAACCCGGAGACGTTTTAGCATCCAACGACAACGTTTTTTATTCGTGCTTCACCTTGGACTCACCCGAGACGGATTTGCATGACCGGTTTTCACAGCTCGGTAGTCTTGTGCCGCGCTGGAACAGGTTTGGCGGTTAGTAAAAAAGTGGATTTGCCAGAGCCCTGAAGACGGTAGATGCTGGATCTTGGTCACCGAGATCCAATGTAAATGTGACGAGCCCGCGGGAACAGGTGTTGGTTGTCATGTTATGTCGTGTCATTTGCTCGGAGAAGCGATATATTTTGTAGCATCGCCGAGGACGTTAAGGTCAACTCTGTACAAAGTCAATTACATAGAGGCACTTGTAGAGAGGAAACGGGTACCAAAGGCATTGTAAAACATGAGATGCACCACAATTCAACACAATTATATCATTATCAAATCGGTGAATGTCTTTTTCCGTATACTTGTCTGGTTCTGTCTCCAAGTTAGCCCGACAAATCCCGTGCCCAAAATAGTGGATCAAACCACAGAGCACAAGCCTAGGTTAGTGGTCTGTCTGAGGCTCCTGATTGATTGAGCGCCGTAGCTTCGTGGATTTGGTTTTCCTCGTCATCCGAAAACCTCTTTTTCTACTGTTACCTCCTTGTGACGATCTAAACCGCTCTCCCTCTCTCCCTCTCTTTATCCCCTCAAGCCCCTCCCTTTCTCAATCATATCCCCAATCTCCTCTCTTCCTTTATCCGTCATAATGTTCAAGCTCGGCCGTAGTCGTGCTGTGGCTTCGGCCCTCAACGCCTCAAAGGTATGTCCCAGTCATTATTGCCTGCTAAACAAAAGCTTGGTGATGCGCTTGACATACAAACTGTCGCTAACTTTGTTGCTTGATAGCTCCAGTTTGCTGCCCCTGCCGCTCGATTCCCTGGCGTTCAACAACGACGAGCTCTGAGCATTCACGAGTACCTCTCTGCCGACCTCCTCCGACAGGTAAGGTTTTATCTACTCAAAGTCCCCCCCTTGACGATCGTCGATACTACGAACTACAAACTACGGGACTCACCCTTAAAAAACCACGGCTGCTAACCACCAACAGTACGGCATTGGTGTCCCCAAGGGTTCCGTCGCAAAGTCCGCCAAGGAGGCCAAGGAGATCGCTGAGAAGATTGGCAACGATGATATGGTTATCAAGGCCCAGGTCCTTGCCGGTGGCCGAGGAAAGGGTACGTTCGACAACGGCCTGAAGGGCGGTGTCCGTGTCATCTACTCTCCCCACGAGGCCGAGATGTTCGCCGAGCAGATGATCGGCCACAACCTCATCACCAAGCAGACGGGCGCTGGCGGCCGTCTCTGCAACGCTGTCTACATTTGCGAGCGCAAGTTTGCTCGTCGTGAGTTCTACCTCGCCATCCTCATGGACCGTCAGAACCAGTGCCCCGTCATCGTCTCCTCTTCCCAGGGCGGTATGGACATTGAGACCGTCGCCAAGGAGACCCCCGATGCCATCAACACCAACTACATCGACATCAACGTCGGTGTCACCGACGAGGTTGCCCGCGAGATTGCCACTAAGCTCGGCTTCAGCGAGCAGTGCATCGAGGAGGCCAAGGACACCATCCAGAAGCTCTACAAGATCTTCACCGAGAAGGACTCTACCCAGATTGAGATCAACCCCCTCTCCGAGACCTCCGACCACAAGGTTCTCTGCATGGACGCCAAGTTCGGTTTCGACGACAACGCTGAGTTCCGACAGAAGGATGTCTTTGAGTGGCGCGACACCACCCAGGAGGACCCCGATGAGGTCCGCGCCGCTGAGTCCAACCTCAACTTCATCAAGCTTGACGGTGATATCGGCTGCCTTGTCAACGGTGCCGGTCTTGCCATGGCTACCATGGATATCATCAAGCTGAACGGAGGCCAGCCCGCTAACTTCCTCGACGTTGGTGGTGGTGCCACTCCCGCTGCTATCCGAGAGGCTTTCGAGCTCATCACCAGCGATGCTAAGGTCACCGCTATCTTTGTCAACATCTTCGGTGGTATCGTCCGATGTGACGCTATCGCCACTGGTCTCATCAAGACCGTTGAGAGCATGAACCTCAGAATCCCCATCATTGCCCGTCTCCAGGGTACCAACGTTGAGCAGGCTCACCAGCTCATTAACGACTCCGGCCTCAAGATCTTCTCCATCGATGACCTACAAACCGCCGCCGAGAAGGCTGTCCAGCTGTCCAAGGTCGTCAAGATGGGTAAGTTGCCTCGACCCTTATAGTGTCTGTTCTGATTGCTAACACTTGAATAGCCCGTGACATCGATGTCGGTGTCGAGTTCACCCTCGGTATCTAAACAGCTCCACTTGAAAATGCTGTTAGACGAGCAGTGGTGAAGGATATGATATAATAACAAGATGTGAGACTTGAGCTCCAGGAGGCTGCGGTTCCAACCAAAACCGAGAGTAGATGAAACAAACACTCATGAAAAAGAGTGGGAGACATGGGTGGATATTCCTGTTTTTTTAATTTAGCATGCATCGGTCGGTCTTTGGAGCTCGCTGCTCGTAAAGACACATGGTTTCGATGCTCTCGAATGTGTCCGATTGGTTCGATAGAAGGACGGATGATTCAAAGGATGGACGGGCGATATGGTCTCCAACAAGATGATTTTTCGCGTATCCACGCCCTGCAACTGTTGTATTCCTGATGCTGTGATTTGTGATCTGGTGTGGTGTGTGAGATGAAAGGTGACGATTCGTCATGTCTCGTGAGATGACAGCCAAAAAAATGAGGCTCTCGAGATTTATTGTCGTGTTACCTTGGACCCCAGGCTTAACAGAAGGAGTATTCCATACAGCCAACTTTGACTTATATCGAGTCCATGTGATACAGTGATGGGTTCTAGAGTGATGAGAGCAGCTGAGGTGTCTAAAGAGTCATTCTCAACAAAGACGGGTCTTTACTGAGTGAATAAGATCAAGTCACAGATGGGCTGTTACACTAAATATGTATAAGAAGACAATTCGATGTTTCGGTCCAGACTCGGCTAATAAGTCTCTCGGATGTAAGGGTCCAATTTCATGCATCGTCTCAGAGCCGCATTCTTAGCTCATAATGGGATGATTTCAACTCGTTGACAAAATGTGTTAATAATGGATCAAAGGGTTAGACAATAGGGACACGAGTATTAGGACAACCTCTTCAAGTTAAAGAAACAAAAAAGAATAAGAAGTCATTCGGGAATACTATAACTTAGATCATCGGGGGGCAGTTGAAAGGCACCCTTCGTGGGCAAGGCTTGGCGATCTCTCGTCTCGCCGCACACCATCACAACCTAAAGTCAGCCTCAACTTTTCCACGACTCCCTGCTAATATCGTGACTTTTCTCTTTTCTCACCCTTTATCTCCACTACATTTATCATATCATACCAACCAAGCACAGATATCCATGACTCACCATAACTGAAATCTCTGAACAAGTTTTTCCCAACTTATCCTCGGCTATTCCCCTTGCCAAAGACCCACGTTTCAATGATGAAAATCTCCTGACGTAGATAAGACATCGGATCGAGCCGCAAAAGGGGAACAGCTTCTAACCAATGGGTTCTCGTTCCGTTGAGGTTCGAGGCGGGAATTGCGTCGGTTTCATTTCCAGATCCACTGCGGAAGAGCCGCATGCAAGTTTTATAGAGGCGAAGGGAGGTGTGAGGTAGGATTTGCGAATGCCGACGCAAGACCGACGCGGGAGGAGTATCTGAGATGGAATCTGTAGATGATGGTGAGTCTCGTGATGTTGGGGATTATATAGATGAGGCTGATGGTGAGCTATGATGGAATATAGGGTGACTTGGAGAAAACGGAGACTCGAGAACGGTTAATTGTCTTAACTTGGTGTTGTTTTCATAAGTGAGTTTGAAGGCGTGTAAGTCAACCGTTACTGGTTGTATAGGTCAGTTTAGTATATCTAACAGCTTGCTAACTCAAGAAAACAGCACACCGATACCATTACCATTAGACTATAGTAGCAGTTACAAACAGTAATATAAACTCTACAGCCAATTACCTATATGCTATGGCTTTGCTGTCCTGTCTCGTAGTGAGCTCACTCAATCATCCGTCAATCTCACGTGCCAACGCCTCCAAACCACTTCCTCCTCAACACGCAACACCCAAACTTCACAAGCCGTTAAACCCAATGCAACTGCGCGTCGAAATAAGGCCACAACTTTAATCAGTTGCCGCGCTTATCCCCCGTCTAGCACGTGTCCCCCTTTCCCCAGGCCGACGATTGGGGGGGAAACGCGGGGAAATGGAGATTTATTTCTCGTGAGGGGAACAAAACCCGCGCCATAATCCATCCCATGTAAGAAAGGGTCTTGGCTCTGGGGAAATTCGGTCAAGAGAGAGATTCGTAGGAGGAGATATAAAACGTCTAAGAGAACGTGGTAAAAAGTGAAGGTATCGCGATTTGATATGTAGATTTGCGAACCCACTCTTTTTCCGGACGTCTCTCGGTATCCGGCTGAGAAGAGGAGGCTGCCCCATTTTGTTGCCGTGCATGGGTCAGGGGTGGGCTTGGATGGCTTCGAGATTTCTGATGGATGAAAAGAATACTTTTGCAAAGGAGAAGCTCGGGTTGGTTGTAGGTCCCACATGCTTGAGAAATGAAGAAACATAAATACCCAAGACATCCTCTTCATTCTTTCGTGGAACTGTAGTTTATTCTTGTCTTCTTTGATCTTAGCAAGCGACTTACACACAACTTCATCTTATACTTGAGATATCTTCAGGCTCGACAAGTCTTACATTCATCTTACTACTCAACATTACTTCAACCACAACAACTACATCAACCTCACTCATACTCAAGATGCCTTCTTCAGTCAAGAGCTGGTTCGCTCGTCACTGCGCACCTCCACCACCAATGACAAACAACCCTCTGTGCCCATGCACGACCTGCTTCAACGGCGGTTCACACTCCAACAACTCAGCATCATTCTCCATGTCCTCATCACCATCATCACCCGTCGACTCGGACAACGCATCACTCAGCAGCGGTACAGCCTATGCTGCATCCTCATACATCGAGACCCCCACCAAACAATAAAACCGAACACACACACACACCCTGGTCTGACGAATTACTGTCGGAACGAATAGCGAGTTTTATCTCATGGAGTTTTTGATTATACCATTACTTGCGATTGGCGTTTGCTCGGAAACAACAAGGGATGTCATTATCACATCAGAAATATGACGGGAATTGATTGGGCTTGGATTTGACGGGGCCGATGTGGGCTCATCCGATGGGTGGAGTGCTGATTCGGATCGGCTCCGAGGCGGAGTTTACGTATTATTATGTTAGATAGGGTACCTGATACTACTGAATAGAGTACAGTACTGGCCTGTCGATTGTTGTCACTCTCGGAACGTGAGATGAACATCAAAAAGTCGGGCCCGATTATCCCCTGTTCTCTTCATGAAGACAACCGTATGATTCCAGTAGAAACAGCTAGGATCTGTTTGACAAGGAGCCGCACAGCAACTACCTTGCCATTCAAGAGATTGGCCAAGAGTAGGGTAATCTGGAAAATCCTGCAGGTACTCTACAGATCTAGGGTCTTCTGGCACCCACAAAAGAAAAGCATGGAATTGCGCTGCAAATGTCACAGTATTTGAGATCCTCACCCATTCACTCGTGACAAGGATGTAACAAGGAGCATGACAAGCCTAGCACATTTTGGCTCAACATGAGTCATAAGATAATCTCTGACTTGGTTACCTCATTACTTAGGAATCACTGTTTATGGGTTCATTGCGGGCAGCTCCTTTGTTATCAATGTAGAGTGTCACTGTCACCTACTGCATTCACTAATCTGATGACTATGCCGAAGAAACTCGCCTCGCACTTTCACCAGAACCCACACATACTTGAATTTGGTTTCTTCTGTAAGAGAGGTGTCTTCTCCTCTGGAAGACTATCCGGAGGACGGCCCGATATGCAAAAGACCGGCGCCGTGAATTACAGTAAGCTCCCGGCCGGCCCCACTCACTCCGAGTTAAAGCTCCGGACTCGAGTTTGTGAGCCTCAACCTTTATATCAAAACTTGTAGTAGCAGTGGGACTACCGAGTGAGATACAAAGCGATTTAGTACTTTGCTCATGACTACTGAGTTCTTTCTCTAGTCCTCTCGATAACAAATTTGGTTGATCATAGTGCGAAGATGGCTTAATGGCAGTGAACAGTCTGTTCACTGAAGACACACGGCTTGGACACCTCTAAACAACGGCTGCGGCAACATCTTGCTATGATGAAATGATAACATCATATCTCCTTCTGTACTTACATTATTCCAGAAAAAATAAGTAGGATAAGTCACAGCGTTGCAATGCTCCAAGCTTCCGTGCATATTTTCGCATTACTAACACCAAAGCTTTGACGTCACCTCATCATCCCACACAATCTTCCCATCTTCATACCAGCCAAGTTGAGTTTGGAAAACACCGCAAACAACTCGTGTACCTGAAAATCACCTCGCTTATATACCCCCGAAACCTCTGGATATCATGCCACATACGAAAGTCGACCCCGCTATCATTGAGGCCCTGGGGCTGGACCCCGCCAACTCGGCTATCAACTCTCATGGTGGATCGGGCTTTGCTTCTACGTTCAAGATAACGTCTGAGAAAGACGGGAAGCCTTTGAATTACTTTGTCAAGACTGGTACAGGGAAGGAAGCCGAGGTTATGTTCAGGGGTAAGTATACGTTTTATACACAACTATCTGATATCATGATCTAACAGAGCTCAGGTGAACATGCCTCCCTTAACGCCATAGCAGACTCAGTCCCAAACTTCTGTCCCAGATCTCACGCCCATGGAGCTCTAGCAGGTCGTTCAGGCCAATATTTCCTCGCCACTGACTTTCTCGATCTGGGGTCCTCAGCACCTGGAGGTTCAGGGAAGACTTTAGCTTCAAAGGTTGCGCAGCTACACACAACGCCTGCTCCCATCCCAGAAGGCTATGACAAGCCAATGTTTGGGTTCCCAGTCCCTACATGCTGCGGTGCTACAGAGCAAGATAACTCATGGCGGGAATCGTGGGCTGACTTTTACGCTAACAACCGTCTGAGACATATCGCGCGTCAGGCAGTTCGCAACAATGGTTCTGATCCTGAACTCGAAGAAGTTGCTGAGAAAGTTGCGAGTAAAGTTGTGCCACGGCTGATTGGGGATGATGTAGTAAAGAACATCAAACCTGTCGTTATCCATGGCGATCTATGGAGCGGGAACCATTCCAAGGGGCAGATTGGAGGTCAAGGTGGATGTGAAGAAGTTGTCTACGATCCCTCAGTTGTATATGGCCACTCCGAGTTTGAACTTGGCATCATGAACATGTTTGGCGGCTTCACCAACCACTTCTGGAAAGAGTACCATGAGCTGGTACCAAAGGCAGAGCCCGTAGCTGAGTGGCCAGACAGAGTGAAGCTATACGAACTGTAAGACCTCCTTTTTCCTCAAACTCCAAGATACTAATATCGCCTCAGATACCATCACCTCAACCATTATGCCATGTTCGGCGGTGGCTACCGAGGAGGCGCCATGTCCATCATGAGGAAACTCATCAGCAAGTACGCATAGCAGATAGAAGTTCAAGATACTGTATTTCATGATTCAAATGCAGAAATGCCTCAACGCCTCGTGTTACCCGCTGTATACACCAAAGTCTAAGTATAGTAGAATGTCTCGAAATGTAAATGCTCTGTCCAAAATGCCTTGAAACCAAAATGTCTCGCTCCTCGTCTATGCTGCCAGCATGGCTGGTTGCTTCGCTCTCTCGGCTTGTGCCTCAACTGGTTGGCTCTTCTGTACTTCTGGTAGATTCGCCACGGGGACAGAGGGTAACTTGGCTGGACCTGTGAGTTCGGCTTCGAGAGCTTCCAGTTCGTCTTCCACTTCTTGCTCGTCCTGATTCGAGATACGACCTCCAAGCATATCGCTGACTTCCTAGAAGTATGTAAGTATATTTCGAACCGCGAAACAATAGTACCGTAGTGACGTACCTGTTGGTATGCAATAGCCTCCGCCGTCTCGCCCATCAACTTCTCCACATTCTCAATCCCACCCATCTCAGCATGAATCTCCTTCAGAACCTTGGTTCCCTGCTGCAGCCCAAACACCACATCCTTCTGTATAAGCGCAAACTCGACATCGTTCGTCAACTTCTCCAGCTGAGCTAATTGCGCATCTGTCTTGGCTAGTAGCGACTCTTGATACTTCTTGCGCCGTAGGGCTAACAGAGCGCGCTTCTTGTCGCCCTTGGCCAGCATCTGCTTTGCGATATCGGTCTCTTTATCTGTGAGGACTGTTATGCGCCGTTGGTATTGGTGAAGTCTATCGCGCTGATTCTTCATGTCCAGGATGGCCCTGAGGATTGTTAGTATTGAAGGCGGTCACGAGCGCAATCGCGGGGGGTGGGAGCGACGGACTTGTCCTGGGCTGTGACTTTACTTGCGTTTCCGCCCATGATGAGGATCGTGGGGATGCGTTTGGTGGCGTACGAGCTTGTCGAGAGGTTGTTAGGAGAAGGTGTGTGGCTGTTTAAGTCGAGGCTAGGAGTTTGAGGTTTCTGGTTTCGATAGCGAGCGATTGTCACGAGGGAGACCATCGTCATCGGCGCTGATACTGGGGTCCAGGGTCTTATCGATAAGCCAGGCCCCTCTAAGTTGACATAATCCCTTGAGCAGATTTTGAACAATTGCCTAGTAAAGATTATAAAGCTTTAGTAAAGCTTTTATTAAAACATAAGAGATTTATGACAGATTTCCCAAGTTTAGATCTAAACAATAAACCATATCTGAAAATTAAACAGTAGGACCACTTCAATTGTACAATACCTCAATAGGTATCTGTAGTGGTCACACATATTGTAAGGCCAAAGGCACATAAAGTAGTTAAGACATAACTCCATATAAGGCTTATAACACGACACCGAGGAAGAACGCGGATAGTCATGATATGGCTAAATAAGTGGAATTAACATATGAGCATTAAATTATGTTCCCCCCGTACTTGGTGGGTGAGCCAATTTCAATCTCAGTGGTCAAGACAACTATATTCGCCTCTGAAGAACCGGCTTGTCCTTTTAATTTTGTCACCATCTCAGGCCTCTCAACTTTTTTTCCCCGTCCACAGTCTTCGGAGATCTTGAACCTCCCATCAACATCAGAGCCGACCGTTGGTGACGCGACACAGTCCCTGGGAATAATGACTCTAGGAGCCAAAAGACCTCGCCTCAACCTGAGGCAGGGCCTCGATCGCGATGTTTACGTGGTCATGAAGAAGCTCGAGGATGCGAATGACGGCAAGCCCTTCAAGACCACAACAGCCGTCTACGAAGCTATCAAGAGGTCAAATTCCAGCCTCAGCCGACAGAAGAAACGCCCTCTTGAAGATTCAATCGACCGTGTACTTCAATTCCGCAAGGAAGAGCTCGGCGATTCAAGCGACTCTGAAGCTGAACTCGAAGAACCACCCAAGCCCGACGACGACCGTTTCCTTCTTAATAGACAAATGACGAAGCACTGGCACCAAAATACGACAACTGCTACAGAGGTAGAAACGGCAACTCCACCCACGAGCGAAGCGCCCCGTGCGATCAAGAAGAGACGAGTACAGCAAGATGGAGAAGAGCGGGTGAAGGATGGTGTGGTGACGCCCAAGGGCGCTTTGACGGACACAGATGCTGCGCCCACGGGAAAGCAAGACAAAGCACCTCTGAAGAAAACACAAAAGACGAGCCGCTACAAGGTCGAGCATCCTTCCGGTCCGATCGAGCTTGGGGGTGTGAAAGAAGTGCAGGAAGATATTATCGAACAAATACACTGGCTTCTCAAATGGCCAGAACTATACGCTGCCAACGGCTGGAGAGGGCTCCCTGGGCTTCTCCTCTCGGGCCCGCCTGGCATTGGCAAGAAGTCATTGATTCGATCAACAGCCGCGAAGCTCGACGTGCCAATTGTGTACCTTACCGGGTGCTTTGAGGACCTAGAGCGTATGGAGAGAAGCCTTAACGATGCGATCGAGGAAGCCATGCGAGTCGCCCCGTGCATCATCCTCATCGAGAACCTCGATTGGCATATGCCTAAGCCTGGAGGCAGTGGCCATAGCGAAGGCCATCGCCGCAACGTTATACAGTTCATGCGACAGATGCAACGCATCGCAGCTGAGCAAGACAAGGACAGACACATTTTAGCCATGGCTACAACAGCAAGAATCACAGATGTCGACCCCGCAGTCCTCAAAACTGGACTTTTCGAACGTACGCTCCAGATGCGGATACCAGATCTCGGGGCTCGTCAGGATATCCTCAAGCTCGTTACCAGGGACATGAATCTAGCAGAGGATGTCGACTTTGCAGAGCTTGCCAAGATTACTCACGGCTTCGTCGGCGCTGACATTATCAACGTCGCGACACTCGCCCAGCGACAACCGCAGAGACGAATGAGGCTCGTCGACCAGTACCGTTACCACTTACTCGACATTTCACAAATTCAATCAACCCAGCCGCAACCAGATCTCATGGAACTCGCCGACCAACAGCC
Organism: Fusarium oxysporum f. sp. lycopersici 4287; assembly: GCF_000149955.1. Classification (NCBI taxonomy): domain Eukaryota; kingdom Fungi; phylum Ascomycota; class Sordariomycetes; order Hypocreales; family Nectriaceae; genus Fusarium; species Fusarium oxysporum. Next base: position 2,551,806 of record NC_030994.1, on the reverse strand, counting down.
GTCTGCCCCTTATCCTGAACCTCCCAGTGTACCCCTGGCCCAGGAAGATTTCAAAAAGGCTATCAAAGACTATACCCCTTCCCTACGAAAGGAGGGCTTCACCGTCATCCCCAACGTCTCCTGGGAGCAAGTCGGTGCTCTGCAAGCAGCCCGCGACCAGCTCAACATGTCAATTATCGGACCCATCAAAGACCCCGAGCTCTACCGTCGTGCTGGCCTCGGCCGCCCAGCGGGTTGCCTTCTCTGGGGCCCTCCTGGCTGCGGTAAAACCCTCGTCGCCCAAGCTGTCGCCAACGAAGCCCAGGCCAGCTTCATCCTTATCAACGGACCCGAACTGCTCAATAAGTACGTCGGTGAATCAGAGCGCGCAGTACGTGAGTTATTCAACCGCGCACGCTCATCAACGCCCTGCATCCTCTTCTTCGACGAAATGGATTCCCTTGTCCCAAAGCGTGATAACGCTTCCACAGAGGCAGGCACTCGTGTTGTCAACGCACTCCTCACTGAGCTCGATGGCGTCCAAGACCGCACAGGCGTATATGTTATCGGTACAACTAATCGACCGGATATGATCGACCCGGCTATGCTTCGACCCGGCCGTCTCAATGTGCGCCTCTTCATCGACCTCCCTACCCCTGACGAAAGGGTCGATATCCTCCGAGCCATCTATCGGACAAATCACCCCGACGCAGCAGCTGAGGAATTCGAGCGCCTCGAGTCTATTGCTCGAGACCCCCGCTGTACCGACTTTAGTGGTGCTGATCTAGGCGGGCTGCATGTGAAGGCTGCCGAAAGTGCCCTTCGGCGATGCCTTCAGGGGGCTAAAACTGCAGCCGAGATCGACGGGGTGGACTGGGAGCATGCCCTCTCAACTACCTATAGAAGTGTGCAGAATCCTGAGACTTACCGAAAGCTCGAAGTTAAGTTAGGGAAATCCTAGATAATTTTATGATGATACTAGAGTATAATTCCTTAGATTTAGATAATATCATCCAAGATTATGATCCAATTTTGTCCCTAAAGTTATAAATATACTCTAAAGAGTAGCTGGCTTTTGAGAATTATGATGATCCTTATGACAAGCTTGCCATAAATCTAAACTCATCACAACATCATCACTCTGTTTTCCTCACCTCCATGTCTCATCACGTCACACCGAACCCCAACCGCAAGCCACGGTGGCTTAAAATTTCTCCAACAGCTGTCAATGAGACCTCACCTCATTTTCATGTCAGGGGTAAAAAAGCAAAATCTCCAAAAAATCAGAGACAAGTACACCGCCCGCCGATCGCCGCAGGTCCCGCACACGCCGCCGGAGCAACGGAGGCGCACGGAAATAGCTCGGCAATCACAAAGTCATGATGAAAAAAACTTGGAGTGGGATCGAAAAAATAAAACATGCTCATGAAAAAGAACCGGTTTGCGCGGATGACCCTCTTTACGGGGCGATCGAGTATCGGGGATATGTAATCGGATTTGACGGCATTGAGATTGGTTCGTGGCATCGTATCATGGTAAAAATGACGTTCACAATTGATTCCAAATGCATAATTATGAGACATGAATGAAGTCAACAGAGGTGAGAGTAGAAGAAACGTTAATATCTCTATCGTAACAATTGGGCTATGATGCGGAAACATTTTTATTCTGGTCTCATGTCATTCCCGTCTTCCGCCTCAAACCAACGCCGGGCTTTCTTCTTGGTTGAAAAAAAAAAAATGGTTGTGTTGTATCGGACGGAAGTCGCATAAAGAGGAGAGATGGGAATAGGATACGAAGCACGTGGCATGTCTTAACAAGTGCTGTGTAGAGTCTATAGTACAAACGCCCCTTGGCGGTCCCCATCTATCGAAAGTCGTAACATTACACGCGATCTATAGTCGCTTATTTGGTAGAGTCCTTGAGGTAGCTGTGGAAGAGATGTTAGTGACTGTTGTGATGCAGTGAGGAATGAGTGCATGGCAGTTTGGAATCATTGCATCGCTGTGACCCACGAGAGAATCGGCGAGCCAATGTCCAAAGCTGACTGCAACTCAATAGAGTATAAAAACTTACGCAATAAGGTCGTTGCGGTCCTTGGCCTTCTTCAAGCCACCGAAGGCCATCTTGGTACCGGGGATGTACTTCTTGGGGTTCTCGAGGTACTCGAAGAGAGTGTCGTCGTTCCACTCAATGCCCTTCTGCTTGTTGGCATCGGTGTAGGCGTAGCCCTCGACGGAACCAGTCTTGCGGCCCCAGAGGCCGTGCAGGGCAGGGCCGATCTTGTTGCCGCCGTCCTTCTCAACGGTGTGGCACTGAGCACATCGGGTCTTGAAGAGGTTGGCACCCTTCTTGATATCGCCTGGGACAATGTGAGTTAGTGAATGAGTTCTCGGTTGAGTGAGTTTTGGCTTTGGTGAGGCTGTGTAGACGAGGTTCGTGAGTTTGATGAGAGGACGAAGGAAGAGTCGCTTTGGTGTTTTAGAGGCGTGACACGAGTTGTTGGTGAGTCTTGGTGAACATTTCGTGGTCATGGGAAAACCGGTTCTGGGTAAATGACGCAGGCAACAGGGTCAGCGGGCCAACCTCAGCTGGTGACCAAAGCATGACTCTTTGCCATTGTGCAAGACCCAAATTCCCTCGAGACTCGAATTGAGAGTCGTGGTATTCTCTACGAAAAGCGTCTCCCCTTTCGTTCTCCTCAATTGCATCTCTCGAAGCCTTGCGCTGCAACCGGCGCAAACCAAAGCATGCTGTGAGAATAGACTTACCGCCAGCCATTGTGGATGTGGTTTGTGATTAAAGAGTTAAAAGGTGATAGTAAATTCAACGAGAGGCGTTAGCCAAAGACGAGAGCAAAAAGTCGATTGAGGGTTGAGAGTGTGGATGTGGGAAAAAGAAGAGAGGGAGAGAGGGAAAGAAAAAGATCCGAAGCAAGAAAATAAATCTTTATGACAGCATGACACGACTGGCTTAGGACCACGCCGGATCGCTCAATTCTCTTAGAGCGCCACAGGTGGCTGGTGCCATATGGGCCAATCACAGCGCAAGAGTAAGTAAGCCGACATTCTTCCCCCTGTCGACTGTGAATGTGGCTCCGGGTAAAGTCGGGACATAATACTCCAAAGCGGGTCCTCAATCGGCGATGGCTTTTTTTTCCGGGGTCGGTCTAGTCATGTCATCCTCAGGCTCTTCCATCAGTCTCATCATGAAGAAAAAAATTGATTCCTCAGTCACGAGAATCTTGTGACCTTGTCAAGACCCGAGGCCCATACCGCACTAACCCTGTAAAAGCTTAGGGTCAACCGGCTCTAAGAAACGGAGTGGGACCTCCGTCCCGGGACCTCGTTTGTTTCTCAACGGCTCCGGAAAAAAGATTCTTCTTGTCTGGGCAGACGTGAGGGCATCACGAAACCACCACAACAAACAAAGTTCCAAGGCTAAGAGGTGGAACAACAAAGGCACATACTGTTGTAGTCTGTCACATATACCAACAATGGCATCTCGCGCCATCATCCCCCGCTTTCTTCTCCCTCTTCAGGGTCCTCTGTGGCGTGGTCTCAGCATCCCGCTCTCGCAGAACAGCATCCGAATTCGCTTTGCCTCTTCGTCCTCAAAGGGAAAGCCTATTGTTCTCGAGAAGCCCGCTCGCTTCAATCCTCCTTCTCATGGTTCTCGCCTCAAGAAGAACCATGTGCCTAAGCATTACGGCCCTGAGCTCACCGCTTCAGAGGTCGCTGCTCAGAACAAGAAGCATTATCCTGGAATGATGGCTCCCGAGGGAACATGGGAGCACTTTTTCTGGCACAGTAGGCTTTTGCATACTTTCATTACCATGGTATGTCTACTATACAGCTTCAGCTGTTCAATTGCCTGCTGCATACTAACCCCCACCAGGGAACTCTTTTCGCCCTTGGTGTTTTCACCTTCTTCATGAACTACGCCTACAACTCCCCATACAAGGAGCTCGTACCTCCCATCTCAGACCTCTGGACGCACCCTCTTCACTTCTTCGTCGCCTGGAAGAACGTTATCGTCTTGCACGAGAAGGACAAGGCCGAGAAAGCCAGGGACCACCGAACGAACCACCTCGACGATGTAGCCAAGCGCCGACTTTTCATGAAGATGCACGGAATCGAGACCAAGGACCCTGTGACTGTTGTGTTTGGCAAGGGTGAGGAGGATCCCAAGCCCGAGCAAACTGCCGTGGAAGACGAGCCAGTGCAAAAGACTGAGGTGCAAGAGAAGGTTGAAGAGCCCAAGAAGAAGTGGTTTGGTGTCTTCTAAGATGCCTATGTAAAAACAAAGATGCAAGAATCTGCATGTATGATATAGCTGTAGCATAACGATCCCCATGCCCAGGGATCATACGTTGTACGATTACATGAAATCCAGCCTCATGAGACTTGGTAGTTTTCTATCACACCCGTATTCAACTCATACGTAGTCTCATGTGAGCTCGACACCCTCCAGGCCCTCCAAAACCTCATCCGCAACTCCGCCCTTCTCCAGTACAGCCTGTATTATACTGTCCATTACTCCAAACTTCGTTCCACCCAATGGTGCCTTCCACACTCCCTCAGCTGTCTGAGCCTCTCCCTTTTGTGCAGTTCCATTCGTCGTATGTGGCACTCCGGGCGGTGTGAGCCTTGATGGCGGGTCAATGGTTCGGATAGACAACAACTTGAGCTCGCGGCTCCTCTTGTCAACCTCCATGTCGCCCTCAGTTGCAACTCGACGGACCTCCGCCACAGATACGGCCAGCGCTGTCTCCGCGACGGCCAATTCCTCCTTTGCAGGGTCGAAGATGATGTTGTCGCCAATCGCAACCACGAGAAGTGTGATAGATGGTCGTGAACCTGCTGCATCAGCACCATCGCGAGGGTACAAGAATGTCGACGCCTCCCAATCGTCGTCAAACATAGGATCCTCGTCGCCTTCAGACTTGAGACGGGGCAAACGGGTGGCCAGAAGTGCGAGATGTGTTGTAAGTGAGAGTAGTGGGAGAGGGTATGATAGCGGAGGAGATATTAGTAGAACCTGTACCATTTTAGCATTGCGTTTGCTTCTTTGTATTATGAGCACATACGTCGAGATATAGTCGCCAGTGAAACCGTCTGTTGATTCTCAATTTCTTGGCAAACTCATTATCTGCCAATAGCGCCTCTCTCAACATTTCTGCCAGGAATATTGTCGAGGCTTCATCATCTCTCTGTCCTGGGATCTCAACTGCCAATTCGAGCCAGTCACCCCTTGTTCGATCTTCTTCGTCCCGCTGCTCCTCGCTTCCTCCAGTCTTCTCAATCTCAGCCTTGACTCCTACAATGGCCTCAGTGCCATCAGAGAAATGTACGCGCGCGCTGCCATTTGTACCAGGCAGAACGCCTGTCTCTGCTGTCAAGGGACGGAATTGTGTCGGTGTGCGCCCATCGGGGCGGATTGGAGGATGTAACGAGAGTGACTGGTGAAGATAGGCAAGTTCGGCTGGCGAGAAGAGATTTATCTGGGACGCCATGATGATGATGGTACAGGCAAATTCCCAGTAGGCAAGACTGTAATACGAAGCGCTGAAATCAGTATCAAAGTTAGCGCGCTTGGCCGCTTGAATGGGAGATGCGACGCGAAACAGTAATGACGCTGGGTTTTGGTGTTGAAAGAAAAGGTTGGTCCTTCACCGAGGTGAGTGATAAGATAAGACAAGACAAAAAGTGTGGTGGGCTGAGGCTGGAGATGGCGGGGTGGAAGCTTGGGAAGCATAGGCAGCTCCTCCACCAATCAATTGTGTCAATCTAACTACATAGTATAGCTTCAGTATTAGGATATCGAGACATCCATTCATTCTTCAGAGTTTGTAAATGGAATGTTTTCTTTCATTGATATATTCTTTCATTAAAGGTACAAATATGTTGAGCGGTGAAATGTGTCGAGTTGTGAGCTGATTCTCAAGATTTGGCCTACAAGATATGAGCAGAAATCGTTTCTTGACACTTATAGTTCCCATTGGCGTCCCAGTCGTGAATTCTTTGCTTAGTGTCTCCGGGAAAAGTCCAGGCAAACCCGGTCCATCAAGTCAGGGCCAATTGCTGCGATGAGCTCAGCAACACCAGCTCTCATTCCCGGATATTCCTCGACCCCCTGTTCATCCCAGCTGACAAGGTCTGAGGTTTCGTATAATGGGGCTCTTGGGGAAATCTTCAAAGCGATATGATCCATATCCCAGTCAGCGACCGTGGATATCGGAGGTATGCCCGGCATCCCAGTAGCAAACAACCAGTTGTTGTCATCTTCATCGGATGCTGCAGAGTCGGAACCTTTGTCCTCCGCTTTGTCACTCTCGTTTGTATCCTTGGCAGGTGACGCAGAACCTTGTTCAATCTCGCGAGAGGCCGGTTCCTTTTCAAGCGAAAGGCTCACGTACGGCTTTTTGTCGAGGAGATCCAACACAGTTCGATCCAGCGGGTCCCATGTCAATGAGACAGGGTCAAGAACATACTGAGGTGAGTAATCAATCTTGTACCACATCTTGGGGCAACTGTGTATATAATAGCCAGGGTACCACCAGCCATAGCCCTCCTCGATGGATAAGGCAATCTCATACAGTGCACCAAGCTTCCCTGGCGCATGCTGGTGAATACTTTCATGATAAAGAAAGTATACTGAGCTTACACACTCGGGCAAAAGGTCAAGCACTCCAATGGCAACTAGCTTACCATCTAGCCTGTAACATTGGTGATACGAGCCCAGGCGACGTTTACGCCCATCGGATGTCACCATTGTTTCTCTCCTCAAAGGTGAGTCACAAAGGAAGCGTCTAAATCCGCTCTTGGTAATTTCATCCGGAGACTCCTTGTGAACTACTGCCTGGTAGTTCTGGTAAACAGCAAACTTCTCGTCCGTACAATCGTCATGCTCTAAAGTCACGACGAGTTTATGGGCAGCCTCAGGAGGGTTCTTCAGGTTAGCCTCTTCAGCCTCATGGATTCGTTCGACGAGATCAAAATGGTTATCCCGTTTCTTGGCCTGATCACGCGACTTGGGATATAGGCGAGCCGCTTCTTTCATGTAAGCCTCTCCCATGACATACTTATTGAAACGGTTGACGGTCTGTCGTTGATCTCTGGATGGTTTGAACTGGCTAGAATCAAGACGAATAGTATAGTGTGGGCAACATGACCGACGTTGATCGGGTCGGTACATGAGAGTGCCTGAACGTCTCCAATATCTATCAAGGAGAGTTTGGTAGAACGCAGGACTCAAAGAAGTTGTCACTGCGTGGTAAGCGTAGCCTATAACCCCACGTACTAGTTAGCCTTACGTTCAGGAGACCGTGTGACTCAAGGGCTTATATGAAGTGATTAATCTGAACTTCAGAATAACCATCGATGACACGGCCGTGTAATCACGGGTGTCTCGTGACGTAAGTGTATGCGAGTCTTGGGGTGGTCAAAAGGTACTGGAGGTGCAGGGGCTCAATTCACGTTTTGACTGACTCTTGTCACGTTTCCCACAGTAACCGCATCTTGATGATTTGAAGTATCCTAGGCATCAGTCAGCATTCGGTGAAGAGAAAGGCACGAACGGCAATTGCGTGGGGGTAGTGTCTTCTGAGATGTCAACGAATAGAGATTATGCGTGGGGGAGTAGTCATGTAAAGCAGAAGTGGAAAATGACCAGATGATACTTGACGTCTGATATAGCATAATACATGAACCCTGAAGCTGCCTTGCTACGCCTTATTATATGATGATAAAATGTCATCGTTTGTGATTTGGACCTTTATTGGTGCTTTACACAAAGACCAACGACAATACTGAGCTAAGAAACATTTGAGGCCAGGAATGGCCTTGCCAGTCTTGAACTCAAGGGAATGATTCTGAGACACAACTTCGTGAATACAGCAAAGAAACAAGCCAATAGTATGCATGCCTGAAGAGGTAGACATAAGTTTGTTGAAGTCGAGATACACACCCACACTTGTGAGCAGACGTAAGCTAGGAGTGCTAATGAATTGATAGTGGCATTGATCCCTGGCGCACGACCACCAAGATTGCGGAACCGTTGAACATCAGACTGTGAGTAACTGTCTGTCATTGACCAAAGTGGAAGCCGTCTGCAGGCTAAATTGGGATTGATATTGACGTGGATGTGGATGCCCTCGGGCTCCATGTAATTGCGAAGAAAGGGTCAAGTGAAATGGATATGAATATGGAACGAACTTGTCCCGGACGGGGAAAACGGGGGCGCCACGGGGACCGGCCGCGACGGAGCTTAAGCGCAGGCGCCGGCAACCAACGACAGGCCGGCATTAGACCACGGGGCTGATCGGTTGGAGAAGAACGTGGGAATAAGCACTCACCAATTGGGGTTATATATTCGTACTGCAACAACGCATCTTCAGGGATGTGCATGCCGCTGGGTTCCATTGTAAACCTTGAACCTGCACTGCACGACTGGAGTCGTGTTCCTCAAAGGGCTGTTGGTAATAGGTGAGATGCTCTGATGATGTATTGCCGGAGACGGAAGGACGACGGTGGTGTATGGTGGATGAGGGGCGCCGGACCTTTCTCACGGGCCACGACGAGGAGTTTAAAATACCCACGAGGCGCGAGTAATGCTATCCAAGACGGGCAAGTCGTTGCGTGAGGTACGGTAGGTAATTACCACACGTAGGTACCGTACGTCCCTCGAGCGGGAGGAAGACGGAGAGAGGGGCAGACTCTCGAGCCTTGGAGATGGAGAATGGGGGGGGCGTGTGAGTTTGTTGAGGGAGGTTCAACGAGTGACGAAAGCTGCGATCGCGTGCCTGCTGATTCCCCCTCTCAATGCGTGAGCGTGGGATGTTGTGTCTGCGGTTGGTGAATAGTCGATTAACCCAGTTGGTTATTTGGGGTGCACACGAACGATGATGACGAGACGCTGGCTGCGGATGATATCCAGGGATTGGCGCTGAGAGTGAGGGATGTGATCGTGTGCGCGCATGTGCAACAGAATTGACCAAAATCGAGCTGTTTCGATCTAACTTTAGGCGACCAAGCTAGTGTAGTCGAGCAGGGGTTCAAAGACACAGAAACTGACGGGTGTGTAACACCTGTAGACCATACCAGACCGTGCTGTAGTTGTGCAACGGTTTCAAAGCGACAACCGGTAGAATGTAGACTCCACGGCAAGGTTCCGATATCGTTTAGAAGCTACGGATACTCTGGGTTGGTATGGTGCCCCATATAGGTTTGCCCGAAAGAATGTCAAGGGAGTAAAATGAAAGATAATACGTGGGAGATGTTGGGTTTTATGGTAAGATGGGAAAGATAGCGGAAGGTTGAAGATGGGTGATGGATGAGATCAACCATTGCTCAGCTCCGCTAGACAAGCTCCAAGCAAGGCAACAACCACTGGAAGCTGCAGCTTCAATTCCAATGGCGGGGTGCTATTCTGGCCACCTAAAATAGGTACCTAGGGCTGCTCACCTACAATTCTCCAGGCATCCAACTCACTGCCGATACCTTTTATAAATCATGAAAGGAGCATTTGTTAGCTGCAGTGCTGTTAGCAATATCGAAATTCACATGCAGTCGTCATATGCAATCAGAGATCTAAGGTTGCGGTATTCTGTTGTAGGATATGTATGTACACTATGCTTAAAGCCAATCTCATTGCTAAATCCGACTGCAAATATTCAAGTTTGCCCTCAAAACTGCACAGATTACAACACAAGATATTCCAGGCCTGTCTCGTATCCACTAGGAAGACTTCCGACCTCTCCAGCATTTCCTCAACATCTACGGAACCAGATTCGATACAAGGCTGAGTCTGTGTCACCAACCCTCTTACATGTCTGTCATCTCATCTCATCCTGATAAAAAAAAAAAAAAAAAAAAGGACCTGTCTCTTCAGAGCATAAACAACGAGATAGGATTGGAGGAATTGATTGCCCTGGCTTTTGGTGGCCAATCCCTCAACGTTGATGACTAGCCTCTCTACAGGTACAGTGCATTCCATTATTCCTTGCATGCTGCAGCCAAAAAGTCGCTATGCAACGAATGAGGTGAAACGAAAAGAAAGAAACCACAGGTCTAGCCTCAAACTGACGGTCCCAGGCGAATCGAGCACGATACGGCATTAGTGTGTTGCATCTTGTTGCTGTATTTGCTCCATTACTCTGCAGATTTTTTGACAGTTTTTGGACTCGCCTCGAGACAATCACGGAACCAATGTTTTTTATCACCCGACTTGCGGACCTTTTCTCGGTCTCGTCTCCGGGAACTGGTTGTGGAAGACTCCATGTCCATGGAGGCTTGCCGAGCTAGAGACGCTACGAGTTTTTTGCCAGGCCAGCATCGAGAAGCAAAAGCTTGCTTGTCGAGTAGGTATTGTTGAGAGGGAACGGAGTCCGGCGTTAAAATAGACGAGCTAGATATGCATTGTAACATTCAAGTTGGCAGAGGCTTAACCGACATGACGTCTGTTTACATCTTGAACTGCAGCTTGAGTTATGTGATTGAACTGATGTTGAAGAATATCAGATTCTCTCTTCCAATGATCGTCATTGTCAAGAGTTATGCGCACTTCGGCCACTAGGACTCCCACAGTGAAGATCAAGGACTCTCGCCTCGCTTTCACGATACCTACTATGTGCTCCATCCGTGGGATGGACCCAATGCTTGCTGCTCTGCTTGTACAAGCGCATTCTACCCCTCCCTCTCACATCCCCTCTCGTGCTACTGCTGCTGCTTCTTCATGCATCGTACGTCAGGGTTAATGTGGTACAGCGTAGGAGCTGCCCGTGGACGACGATGAACCTATCATTGTTAACATGTGAATTGAGAAGAGGTCAAGTTGAAGTCTTTGCGATCCTGAAGCTGCAGCCCCGTCCCTCCATCGTTGCCAATGGCATGGATGACCCCACGCTGCGAAAGCAGACCTGCGTCCGCGTGCTGATATGCCGACTCGAGACCGCTTTCAATACCAACGTAGCAGCTACTAAACTGGTGGGTGTGTGGTCAAGCAGTGTCTCTTTTCTGAGGCTCGTTCCTGTACCACAAATGTTGATTGTTACATTGGAGGAGTTGTGATGATCCTCTATTGGTTGTCATCTACTGGACGTTGAAACTAATCGGCCTCGTTTTCCTTCACGATAAATAAACCGCCCTGCATCTCACCGGTCTAAGCTTTTGAACTTTTATTAACTTCCAAGATTTCTCAGATACTGCTGCACATGCCATTCAGGGATGCTGTAAAGAACTTTTTAACAAACTAGTGGCACCACAAAGCACACGTTCTGTCATGGCCATGATTAATAAGAAGCACATCGCTGTTGTACTGTATAATAATATTTCTCCATCTCATGCCCTGGACTTACATTTGCGGGACAAGATGGGGCACTGGTTAATAGCCTGTGTATTTTTGGTTTTCAATGGATCTAATATAGAAGTATCTGCGGTTGCGTTTGTAATCTCTGACCGTTATGGGGGTCGAGATCTTCCCAAGCACTGCCAAATCCAATTATTCTGCATCTCGGTTCTCCTGCACTCTCTCATGGTTCAAGGAGCCCGAGACTTTCCAGCAGAAGCAGATTGGGGGTGTGGCATTACCATAATAATCGAATTATAAGAGTAAAGAGGACAAACATCTCCCCACGATATATTTCCCATTCCGTCATGCATACACAACAATCTCCCACGCCCATTGCACCTCTGAGAACTGTATGGTTGCAATAATGCCATCGGTTAACCCTGCATCATTATTACAGTCCGAGTTCTCAGCTCAGAAGAAGCTTTTTAGACTCGTGCTGGTACAATCTGGGCATCCATGCACCATCAGCCTATCGAGATGGGCTCGAGTATAAGAGTAACTGACCCTGTCGTTGTCAGAGTTTGGTCTCCTTTGTTAGTTGGATGGCGCAAGACATGAGGTGGTTTTAAGATTACCTACACGGCGACTCATCTCACCTTTGTTTCTTCCATTGCATTGCCTGTTGACAAGTTCATACCTTCCTTACTTGGGCCTGGTAACTGAATGGTTACTCTCGGCCTCCAGTCTTTTAAACTCAGGACTATATCCAAGATACAGTCTCTTCTCAATAACCTGGAAGCTTTTGAATATTGCTTGGTATTCTGTCACAGCTGCGGCCTCAACTCTATATTCAAACCATCACAAAAAGCGCCTACCCTGCACAGTTCAGCTTCCCCTAGCAAATCTTATCCAGGTATCTAAATCCAAGTAGTTGCATGAAATAACACTTCCTTACCATTAATTTGACAGTTCGACACCTTAACAATACCTCTGTCACCGATCGATCTCATCTCCCCGACTCGTAAGCTTTTGGATCTCAGTCTTTGCTACAAAGACGTTGGCGTGGGACTCCTCAACTCGAACCAAGCCTCTTCGCTTCTGACCATCAACGTCACGGCCAACTATCACATCAGTATCAGTCAGCCAACACAACACAAGTCACTTTGGTAAACGCCGCGGCAACTCAAACAGGGGAGCCTCTCACGTTCATGACTTCCATTATTATCCCCATTTCTAATCAAAGTTTGCCTCGCATCGGTTGACCCAGCGAAGGCCCTCAGTTCCACACTCCACGCTTCAGCGACTCACTGTTACAGGGCGCCACCGCCCACCATCCATTCACCTACGAAAGCGAAGAGCTGCTGGGCTACCGTACCGTTTCGCCGGGCAAGTCTAGGCCTAAAGCCCACTGCAAGCACTACATCACAGTACTGTACAGTACCTCTGACACGCTACGCATACTCCATCCCTAGGCAGGCGAGGATCCAGCTTTTCCCCTCCGCGTCCAGTCCCTGTCTGCTGTCACTAGCCTACTTGAAGGCTTGTCCGCCGAGCGCCCAGTGCTCCCCGTACCTACACGCCCCCCAACCAAGCCAAACCCTCTTCGCTGCAGTCTGTTCTGTACCTACGTACAGTGCTACAGTACGTACCTTACCTACCTGCTCTGCGGGTTCCGCCAGACCTGTACAGACAGAGAGATCCGCCGAGTCGCCCGCTGCCCCTTCGAGCTAAACTTGGGACGTTTTGCGCGTGCGCGCCCACACCTCCATCATCTCGCAGTTTATATCACATCGCCAGCCCAGCTCTTTGGAGCGTCTGGGCTCTCCCCGACCAAAAACCAAGCACCAGCACCTTCTGGCGCAGGCCACGGCCACTTCTGTTCTTCATTCCTACCTCACTTAACCACAAGACTTTTACCAACTATTCACTGTTCGACAATGATGCCTCTCAAGGCTCTTTGAAAGCCACCCGCCCGCCCATTGCAGGTTCTCTCTCTTTCTCGACCCAGGGGTGAACATCCGTTCTCCTCCGCTACCTCCGAGGACCTTTGAAGCTTTCTTGCCCGCATCATCGCCTTTCGAGATCTACGAACATAATTGTTTTTGTTCTCGCCCGACCAAATTCCCCGACATTCCTCCCAATTCCCGTCACTATCCGCCCCAACTTCCCACTAAGAAGATGTCGAGTTCTGCCTCTGGCGACTCGGGCGGTGGCCGTTCGATGGAGTCACGAGTGGGTAGAAGCAAGCAACGTGAGTCTTTACCTGATGCGCAATACAATATTTTCTGTTTGAAAGTATCCTTCTCAGCACATTTGACCTCGGCTTTTTATGAAGCATTTGTCTTGGTGCCTTCTATACCATCCTTGTTGCCCATTTTTGTGGTGTGATGGATTTGAATCCAACCATAATTTCCTACGCTCGCCTGGGCACAATTCAACAACTTCTCGACAGTCGGCATTCTCAATCGATAATCTCAAGATTCCATCACTGACATTTTTCTTTTTATATAGGTTACAACACTAAGGGCGAACGTCTCGTCGCTGGCATCGTACCTCTCACTCCCGATCAAAACTATGTACTGTTGATTCAGTCTACCCGGCGCAAAGGCTGGGTGCTGCCCAAGGGCGGCTGGGAGTCTGATGAGACTTGCCAGGAAGCCGCTGAGCGAGAGGCCTGGGAAGAAGCTGGCATCACTGTTCAAATCACTTATGATCTTGGTGACATTGACGAGAAGCGTGCGCCCAAATCGTCAAAAGATCGGTCAAGATACCACTTCTTTGAGGGCACAGTAACCAGCGAGTACGACGATTGGCCCGAATCCCACAAGCGAGAACGCCAGTGGTTTACATTTACCCAGGCGTGGGAGGCGTTATCAACAAGACCAGAGCTACAGGAGGCCTTACAACGGTCTACTGTAAATCGTCAATAACCTCACGGCGTCCTCTCATGCGCAATCCTGGCCTTGGAAGTGACCAATCCCTATCTTTGAACGGCCCTCCATTCAGTTGCGACGACATGGGTTTATCTCCTGGCTGTTGAGTGGATTGTGATACACCGTCACTTCCACAGAGTTCTTTCCATTTCCTTGTCATGAGAGCAATGACACGTGCTCGTCTCAGAAACTCAATTTGGGTTGAGTTACGAAGCACCTCTTCTTTTGCCTCCTATTTTTCAGTTCTCTATATAGAGACTACAATGTGCATCCATCCCAAGGCGTTTAGGCTGGAACATGATAGAGTATCGCTTGTTTTTTTTTACACATCTAAGAATTCGGACGGGGCGGGATACTTCAGCGGCATATAAAGGTGCAAGCATCGAGATCAGAGGGTTATCTTGTTGCAATTCATGGATAGGACCGGAAAAGCATCACAAAAGGTTGGCTGCCCTCGGATTCTTGCTATTTCATCGGGGTCTAGCCCGAAGACCGACGCGACGGGGAGGCAAATATGCGCATAAGTCCACCCGCTAGAGAGGGACGAAATCTTAGTAACTCGCCTGGTCATGGTGGAGTTGAATAGACTTGGCGATTCCCCTCACTTGAGCGCATCTAAACAAGTTGAAGCTGGGGCTGCTTTTGTTGATGCTTGTGAGAGTGAGAGTGAAAAGATCACCAAATAATGAGACATAAAAAAAAAGAAGAACCCTTTGCCGAATGGCATATAATGACGCACAAGCAAGTCACTGCTGCAGCTCTCGGCCACTAAGAGACTACGGCCAAGACCTTGTCATGGATGCTTATTTCTTGCTTGTTCCGTTCCCTGACCTTTTGACTTTCTGCCCCGCCAAGATGAGAATGCCCCTCCATCTGCTCTCTGGAATGCCCCGCACTTAAGTCAGAAATTTGATGGGATGTTTTGTTGAATTCGGCGTTTTATAGCGATATGCAGCTAAATGGCCCCTATCGTTATAGCGCTGTTTTGCCGCAATAGGATCCGCAACACCTTAGATCAACGTCAAAGCATCAACGACCTAGAGCAACTTCCCTTTATTCGACCGCTGCAACCGATTACACGCGATGTTCATGTCATGAGCCTATGAAAGAACTCTCCATGGATCAATAGAATTTCGCAATCACAAAAGACATCACATAACACCATCAACCTCATCCATCACGATATCATGGAGAACCTATCTATCGCCGATGCCCCTCCACAGGGCCGCGGTGCGCCGCAACCGCTCCCCCAGTTGCCGCCGCAGATGTTCACGACTGCAGCGCAGCTCCTGGATCTCACAGACAGTACGACTCCGCCATGGTACCAGTTCATTCCTGTTTCCGGTTCATGAGAAGGGTTGGGCTCGATAAAAGCAGGGAGAAGGACGGATCGTGTGCTGACCACTGTATAATTGCAGAGAAGCTCATGGTCGCTTTGCGCGATGGGAGAAAGCTCATCGGCGTGCTAAGAAGCTGGGATCAATTCGGTGGGTCTTAAGGAAATAGAACACTGCAGGGAGACATCCCTTTTCTGACCTCAACCAGCCAATCTCGTCCTCCAATCTACCGTCGAACGTATCTTTGCGCCCTCCCCCGAGTCGGCAGGTAGCGATCGACCAACGGGTCTGTACGCCGATATAAATCACGGCATATTCCTCGTCCGAGGTGAAAACGTGCTCCTCCTTGGTGAAATCGACCTCGACAGGGACGACGACCCGCCTCCTGGCTTTGAGCTCGGAGAGCTAGACGTTGTCAAGAAGCTCGCAGAGGAGAAGAAAGCCGTCGACAAGGCAAGGGAGAAGGCGCGGGTCAAGAAGCTTGCGAAGCAGGGCTTTGAGGGGGAGAATATTGGCGAGATCGTGCTCTAGAGGACGTTTGGATATTGGTATTTATCTCAATTACAAGGCCTGGAAGCAGGTTCAGGTTGCCGGACGCTTTGAAGTGCTCTGGCTGATGGTCGTTTGGGCAGAATATTGTGAAATGCCCATATACCATCAAGGAGATGCTGGCTTGAGAATGGGCTGGCTCTTCAGGAATTAAAAAGCCTCGATACAGTAGGTTAGAGGCGGATAGCGCGTATGAATATATGAGCTTCACGACGCTACATCCAATGTTTACCACCACTAGGCACTTGATGGTTTCTACTATCATAAGCTATCAGTCGCTGGTTGGCAAGCCCAAGACAGCCACTTAAGGGACTCGTGTTAAGATATGAACTTGCGTGAAGCTTCATGAATAGGTTTCTAAGTTTCCCTACAAATTCCATACCGCACGATATCGCATCTTACTCTCCTTATTGTAACTCGTAAAAATCACATATTTCATGAATGGGCCAGGAGAATTTATTAAATTACATCAATTGCACAACTCATACTCTGTTCGAATTTGAGGCCCTAACCATGAACAGGCTCCATTGCACAAGATAAACTGTCAAAGAGGGACGATTAATGACATGAATTGTTTGAAGGCAAGGCATTGTCTAAGAATGAGCTTTAGTTGTTAATTTACAAAGCTATACAAAGTCTGAATGTGTGTGGAGTCTCATGGCTCGTTGTTGTACACTGTCTTATGGATAAAGACCCTGCGACCCGAACCAGCATGAAGTCGCTGGTGATGATCAAGATGCAACCGGAAACGCCTCTCATGATGCCATGTCCGTCCGTAAACCGCTCTCGTTTTCTAAAAGAACACGCCCCTTGGGGTCATATCATCACTGTCCACCCCACAGTGAGTGTTTAGATGGATCGTCGTCTTCGCACTCGCTCGAACATTGGTATAGGAGTGCCGGGGTTCTTGCAACCTCCGAGGAGCCAGTCAGTCAGACCGACAACCTTTGCACCAACTCCAGCTTCCCAATCGCCACCTGCTTGTGCCTGCTCAATAGTATGGCTTAGAATTCGACCTTCGGCATCGAAGTCAAAGACAAACAGTCCCGTGAATGCCTTGTCTGGGTCGACTCCCCGACCAAACGGTAGGGATCGGGCAATCACTCCTTTGTTAGAACTATCTGAGCCCTTTCGCTTTTCGCACCAGCGGACCACGAGCTGCTCGGGTATCGCCCCAGCACGGCGGGGTAAGAATGTGAGGGGCTCCGTTGTCATGCGCTCCGCGAGAACCTCAATACAGACATTGCCGAGAATTGGTACACGGTTCCATGCTATCGGGGAGGTCCAGAGGGCGGCGTTATAGGCGACACGGCCGGAGACGGTTGGTAGGTGAGGGTGCGTTGAAGGGAAAAGATGGAGGGCGATGTTTGGCGCAAGAATGTCGTAAGGAAGAGGATGTAGTAAAAGCGTTGGTAATCGTTCTTGTAAAACTCGCAGAGCTATAGCAAGTTAGCATTGTGATACAAACATGGGAATATCCTCAGTGACGTACTTTTTCCTAGCTTTGCCTTATTGGGGTCCTTTGGTCCGTCATCGCCAGATCCGACCCATCGCACGCCTGTCGCATCGAAATATGTCCTCGACAAGGCACCTCGCCTTAGGTAATCCTCGAGAAGAGTGGCATCGGAAGGCGGTAGAGAAGGCTTAGGTTCTCTAACAGTGACGGGCTGAACCTGGGCCTTTGCCGGGCGAGCATTGGAGAGACTGCGAATAGAGGCAACAGAGGTCCGGCCGGAACGGCTTAGACTGGATCGGATGGGCGCGGCCATTGGGAGGTCACCGCAGCAAAATGGAGAGATTCATGGATCAAGAGTGAAATTTGATAGAAGAAGTCAAGTTGACTTTGTTAAAGAGGGTCTAGAATACTAGAGAATCAAGTTGAGGTGTTGCGTACCTAAGAGCTTGGATGGTAGGGAACCTCAACCAACGTATGTCCACTTTTGGACTTTTTCTGCGATGGCTTAATGGTTAGACTCGGAAGTATCTAGCAGCAGTAAAGTGTAAGGGAAGAGACATGATTGTGAAATGCTGAACTTGATTGGTTGATGATCAAGACTCCATAGCCACATATTGACAGCGGAGCGGGATGTGGCGGGGCGGGTCTTTTCCACTGTGATGGGATCTTTGAGTGGGAGAGAAGTGGATGGGAATCTGGAGAAAATGGGAGAATTGAGGCTTGAATGAAGCAGGATCCACTGATAAGGCGTTATCTGGTATTTCTTTAAGATCATCTGTTTGCAATAGATGCCCTCTTTCTCACTCTTGAAGAAGAAGGCGGTGAAGTTGATCTAGTATCAACTTGTGACATGCCAAGTCACTTGAATCGTGTGAATGACGGCACAGGCTCCAAGTTTGGCTCATCGACAGCCTCATGATAGTTAAAGAATGAACGGATGCCTACAGTGCATTGCCCGACGACGGAGCAGAGCAGGCAGACGCTCAAAGTAATGATGCATTTCTCATTGCGATGTTGTTTGTAAATATGCACGATAGAAGCCTTGCTGTTCTTTTGCTATTGGAAGATGATCCGTTTTGGGAAAGTCTACGTCAACTTGTTGGCTCCTATCGCAAGCGATAGTGTTATATCGGTAAACCGCCCTGTGATATCCTGAAGTATATTGCATGAGAACAAGCAATATCCAGTAGAATACCCTTGCAGGGACAATTAAATCAACGAATATACCTCGCTTGTGACGTACCCTTTGGTTTCATTCATTTCTTATTTGCTGCACATGCTCTGTCTCTACCCGTTAACTCAGTATCACATTGACTGACTTGTACATACTCTTTGTTCTTTGACGGCATCACGTGATCGACGCCTGTCAGCTGCCCCATCCATTCATTCCCTCCCTCCCTCTCCTAGGCGGTGCTGGCGTTGCCTGGCGTTACGTTTCTTCCCTGACGTACCTTACTTGAGCCTCTGCAACCATTCTCAACTTAATCTTTCTCTCCCATCAACTCATCTGCAACTCCTCATTCCATCGCCTCGACAAGTCCGTCTTTTCAGCCTCACCCCTTCACTTTTCGCATCAGACTCTTGTCTTACTGCGATTTAAGGAACAACCGCCAACATGAACCCTGAGTAGTACGCCACTCTCCACCTCCTTTGCGATAACCTCCTGATGGAACTATGCCCCATGCTGACTACTGTTCTAGAGTTGCACCCTGCCATCCTCGACTATTCCTCATGCGATTTCCTTTTGCTACCGCTGTCGAGATGCGAGTCTTTGACAATTTTTGGATCTGACACCAACTAGATACGACTATCTCTTCAAGCTCCTCCTCATCGGAGACTCCGGTGTTGGAAAGTCTTGTCTTCTCCTGCGATTCGCCGATGACACCTACACCGAGTCCTACATCTCTACCATCGGTGTCGATTTCGTGCGTTATTCCCAGCCAGCATTTCCACTTACCTGGCCTATCGTCTAACACTTGGTCAGAAAATCCGAACAATAGAGCTCGATGGCAAGACCGTCAAGCTTCAGATTGTATGTGGCACCCATCGCGCAGGCTCCGGCCACCTAACCAAATGCTAACTTGTTCTCAAGTGGGATACCGCCGGTCAGGAGCGTTTCCGAACCATCACCTCTTCCTACTACCGTGGTGCCCACGGCATCTGCGTCGTCTACGATGTTACCGACATGGACTCATTCAACAACGTCAAGCAATGGCTCCAGGAAATTGACCGATACGCCACTGAGGGTGTCAACAAGCTGCTGGTCGGCAACAAGAGCGATATGTCAGACAAGAAGGTCGTTGAGTACAGCGTAGCCAAGGTAAGTTTTTTTTTATTCTGGCACTCTGAATGTCGCAGCCCAGCGGGTCGCTTATCACATGCATCTAAGCGCCTGAACGCTCAAATGCCCCTGTCACCAAAATTTCACCCTCGGCTGCGACAACTACCCACAGCAACACGATGACTGACCCAACTCTATAGGAATTCGCCGACAGCCTGGGAATTCCTTTCCTTGAGACTTCGGCCAAGAATGCCAGCAACGTTGAGCAGGCTTTCTTGACCATGGCCCGCCAGATCAAGGAGCGCATGGGCACCACAACAGCCAACAACACCAAGCCCAGCGTGCAAGTCGGCCAAGGCCAGGGCGTCGGATCCTCCTCCAACAACAGCTGCTGCTAAATGCATTAACGCTCTCCTTTCTCTTGGTGAAGCAGGATGATGGAGTACGGCCGGGACAATGAACAACATGCCAGGGACACGATCGGACGAGTTCACTCACGATATTTGCTTTTTCCTTCTACTCTCTCCATTTCTGCGCATAGACCAGATCATGACCACTTGGATTGCCTTTCTTTTCCGCAAGTCACGACTTTATCCCTTTACCGCCTTGGCATCTGGAACAACGGCTCTTTCCATTCGTCTCAACGTCATTCGCGGGCCCTTCCATTGCTATGTCGACGGTAGGAATGGTCAGGGCGGGGAATCGATAGGTTCTGGGGAGGGAGCATGAGGGGAGACGACAGATATGAAGGCAGATTTTGTGTTTTTGGTAGCGGATGGCTTGGGGGGTTTTGCGCGTGCGCAGGCTGTATTTTCTCTTATCCACCCCATGCTGTGTCTTTGCACTTTTGCGAAATTCAAGTATTGGGAGGCATTCGTCGGTTCTTGTTCTTTTCAGCCCGCCAACCAGCCATTCGCTGGGAATCACATTATCTGCGCACCCCGTTTTCCTCTGGCAATTCGCGATCCTGGCCCTCTGTTCCCCGTAACATCTTGACTCCTTGAGAGCTATGGGGGAGAGTTGCGCTAAGCGTCAATATCTTACTTGGGTTCTGATATCGATTGTCATGTTGTTTCTTCTATTTTACCATCCTGGTTCGCCTATGGTTTTTCGTTGTTTTTGGTACTTGAGATCGATTTTAGTATGCGAGAAAGGGTTATTCTTAATAAAGGTTGAATATTCCTTTTTTTTAAACTTGATCCATGACGAATATTGTTGGAGTTCCTTGCTCATATGGCTTCGAATCCCAAATTATGAACCATTGTCGATGTCGTAAAATGGTTTCTCAATTGAGAGAGATTTCTTTGGCCATGGTGAAGCCATGCATAGAACGAACTCATGGCTAAGGCTCTGTGGTAGATCTCATGATCGCCAGCACGTTCTCAAATGTCCATCTGAGGTCCTTGGTCGCATTCTTTATATCCGCTAATTGCAATACAGCCCATCCATCAGACAACCCGAACATAGGCAGCTCTTTCACGCTAACTTTAACCATCATACAACTCAAGCAAACAGTTGAAGACATTGTGTAAACACTTTATGTAAGAGACAAAGATAAAGCTCAGCTGCTTAATCTACGCTACACACGCTTCATGCACGAAGATCTTCCTCATCGGTGATAACCAAGCCGATATACGTCATAGATCAATCACTCTCAGCCTGATGTCATTCTCCAGACACACTTTCAATATAACAATTTAATTCACAGTAACTCTCTCTCACCAATATATCTACGCATAATAAAATCATCATACTCAATACCTATCTCGGTCTTTTACAATCTTTCAAAATGGCCAGCGTCGAAAGTCAAGTGTCAAAGCAGTCCGAAACTCCCCTCCAAAACGACAATGAGAACGCAGAGCAACTAGCTACCCTTGCAGAAGGCAAAGTCGCCGATGCAGTAAAGGGAACGAGTAGCAGAGATAAGCCACGCAAGGATGATATCAAGATTGAGGACTATGCTTCTGATCTTGACAGGTTCGTCTCAATATATAGCTCGTTCCGTATACGGAAACTAATGTCATGCTAGAAAAAAGGCTGAGCAGGCCGAGGCCAGAGAAGAGACCAAGACACAGAGAAAAGCAGGTGTAGATGTTGATGGTAGTCTTGGACAGGGCAGACTGAGCAATGAGGACAACAGCAGTGTCTAAGTATAATTATTTCGTAAAAACCCCTTCAATTACCGACGACTTTACCTAAAGATAATCTACAATTATTATTACATCCCATAACTTCTTAAGTCCTATCCCCAGACCGTAGATGGAATAAAAGTGTTGACAAACATTACTCTATTCACAACAACATCATGACTTTTATCTTTTTCCAGTCTCCTGGCCATCATCGTAAATCCTCGCCCCAAAAAATAACAACAAAAGAAAATGCCACATTGGGCGAGATCATAACATCATTACAGCCATATTTCTCATATGGCCATGTGTATTCGTTCTTTTTGGGATCACGACAGGCCGAGGAACTTGAGTGCCTTGTGGGAGTTGCCTTTTCGCCTCTCGGCCTTATCCTCAAGGAGCGGCATAATCCGTCGGTCTTCTTGATCCCAGTCGCTGTCATCAACATACATAGTTAAGATCGATCGAGCATCAATCGCGGAAGGCTTTCGCTTTGAATAGGATCGACTTTGCTTGCTTCTGGAAGACTTTACTGTCTTAACTGTTTCAGCAATGGAAGGGGCTCGACTCGGAACCGCAGATGACCCTGATAGTGCCGCTCCCAAAGACGCCCCAAGTGCCGGGGACATGGGTGGGCTATGAGTCGCTGATGGCACACGTGGGAAAGGGGAGAAGGTTCCTGTGATAGATGGCGGCTTAGACTTCTTTGGGGACGGCTTCTTGGGAGGCTCGTGAGGGACATAGAAATCAGAAGTCTTGGACAGGATCCTCGAGATGGTCGCAATAAAAGTTGCGATTTCTGCATCAGTTGCAGTTGACGTGATGAGGAAGTTGGCTTTAGAAACTGTAACGTCATAGCCAGAGCCCGAGTTTTGTGGGAAAGTCTTCCCGAAGCGCCCAACAGGTCCTTGTTCTGGGCCGGTGATGGAGTTTCCACGTAGATGAGTGAAGGGAATGCTCTTGCTGCTGGCATCAACGATCTGAGCCACCTTCATCAACTCTACTCCAACGAGCTTTTGAAGAGCCAACACCGTCGCAAGATGCTCAGGCGGATATTCAAGGAGAAGATACCTCACCTCTGCGTGAAGGGCAAGATACGTTTCGAGGTGCGGAATAATGAGGGTCGCGAGTAGGAACGAATTCGCAAAAGGGTTGTCTTTGGCCTGGCTGGCCAAAGGCTGGGTCGTATACGCCTGCATGGCATTGGCAAGAAGGTACCTGCCCAGTGTGAGTTTTAAGCAGCACAAGATGGAGCAGAGTCAAGTACATACCTGAAGTCCAGTCGGCCACTTCGGCTCATACCGTTGCATTTTGTTCCTAGCTTCTCAAGCTGTCCTGTGATCGCGCAAGTATAGTCCCTCTTCACACCTCTCTGGGCTCCAATAGCTAGGATCTGGTCGATTCTATGGCAAGATCCACGGCTATCGTTACTCCCAGTCTCCCAAAAGACTGGGTTCCACAACCCTTCAAGCTCTGGCAAAAGAGAAAACTGGAACTGCCGGTAGCCTTGAGTTTCTGGGGGGAAGTGTTCCTGGAGGACAGAACGCAGTGAGTTCTGTACAGTGATGGCTGTTTCTTGACCATTAATTCGAAGGTCGTGAAACTTGCTGTCGACATCCGAAACCAGGGGTGGAGGAGTCCGAACTGGTGTTGGAGGTCGTGCAACCTTAAGCTTGGGCACACTTGGGATAGGCTTGTTGGGCCAGACGGGCTGATTATATGCGAACGGATCATATTCGTCCGAAAGGATGGATTGGTCGGTGACAGCTGACTCCTCGCATTGGCTTTCTGCGCAGCTTACGTCTGTGATAGTGTTGGACTCAGGTGTTCCTGGAACCAGAGCATTGCCGTCGTCTGTTTCGGAAGTAGGTGAATAAATAGCCGCGGGAAATTGACCCATTCTAAGCCCATGAGTGACAGAATTGAGCAAAGGTTCGGGGACCTCCTCCCTGAAGTGCACCACCAGGTCTTCCATGAAGGGCAGTACTGGTTGGAAGGTTTCCTCTGGTCCAGAAATGTGCTCGGCATCAGTACCTCTATCCACGTACGATGCCCGTGCAGGTTTCCGCCTCTTCTCCAAGGGGACCGGAGCCACTTTGATGATTGGGAGATTGGTTCTCACAATAACAGTTTGGGGTCCCTCTATGTAGCTGCGTCTGTTGGAAACGAGCTCCTTGGGGTTTGTGGTTATTGTTTGTGAATGCCGATGGGCTTTCAATAATTCTGGCCCCGGATCACTCTCTAGTTGCCGTGCAAGTCCTGAAGTGACTGCAGAAACACAAAGATCCCGATACCTGGGACTGGCCGGGTAGATTCTGTCCAGAGATTTGACTCGAGACAGAGTTGGACTGCGGCCTGGAGACCTCATGTCCACTAATGAAGCTTCCCCGTACACGACATTATCTGTGGACGGGATGCTCAAAACATCGGATCTTGGGCTCAAGCCTTCGAGGGCAGGGGATACAGGGGCAGCCATCAAGCCGTAGGCTTCGCCAACACAGCTGGGGGATGCAAGGAAAGAAGCCCTTGGTGAAGGGGAATGTAGATTGGAAACATCGTGATAGATGCGACCTGCAGACCGGTCATAATGCCTCGCAGAAAACCTGCAAGCTTGGGGTGAGTAAGAACAGCCCGGAGCTTCATCAGCTGTACTCCCACCTTCATCTTTATTCGCGGCACCAAAAACAAAGAATGGGGCATCATCCCCGAAGTTGTCCTCATAGCCGTAGAGCGGCAAGCTGTTACTTCGCGGGCGGGGCGTAAGGGTCAAATCGAGTTCATTGGAGGGTTGAAGTGATGCTGTTTGTCGGTCCAAGGCGTCGGCAGCTCGCATAGCTCGTGTTATGGGATCTTCGAACTCCTGTTCTTGGTCTCCTTTATCCTTCGGTTGATACATGTCCTGCCTTCTCCAGTCTCTAACTGGATTATCCAGGCCCACCACTCCATCCTTAACTAGCTGGTTGAATAACGACTCGGCACGGCAGTAGTCTCCATCTGTTTCGTAGTCCATAATGGCTCTGATGCAAAGTGTTCGGGCACTCGGGGTACCGCCGTTTATAAATACGAGTCGCCTACCACTTGCTGTTGAACCATGAAGGAAAGCTTGAGCAGCTTCGTAACGAGCTACTGTGGCCTCGTGGATTTTCTTGACATAAACTCGAACGTCTGAACGGTTTTTTAAGTCCCTATTGGAGATATAATTTTGAATGCTTGGAAGTATTAAAATATTTGGTGAAGTTGGAAGCAGTCGTAGCTGTGTTGATATCGTGTCTACATGGCCTTCGAAGGCAACGACGCTCCCAAGGAGCTTGTTGTCGGTGGACATGATGAACACTCGAGGCGCCACTGATTCGGACGATCTCTTAGTGGAAAAAAAGAATAGTAAACGGGAAAGGTCGAATTAAAGTAAGGGATTGTGCTGATGGAATGCTTGGTCCGTTCGAGGGGTTGGTGAAAGGGAGCAGCCGAGAAACTTTTGGTATGAAACACGCCCAATTACACATAAGAAACTCTATCCGATGATTAGTGAGGTCGACATCGGAATGGATAAAGAAATGATCTTACAAGGGTATTTCTCCAGTTGAATGATAAAATGCGCTCAGATATGAGACGTGATGAATGTAATTAAAGATCCCGGCCTGGGGAGGAGAGAGGGTAAAGAAAAGAATGCTCATTCAGAAAAGGTAAGAAAGAGGAGTAAGAACTTTGAAGCAAGTGCCATCGAGATGTAAACTGGAAAGAACGACCTGAAAGTTGGAGGCAACTACGACTAATATCTAATTCAAGGCAGGTGCAGGTGCAGGTGGTGCATGCTCCAGGTATAGAAGCTGCAGGTCAGGTCGTCAGTTCTTCTCCACTGTCAACGGATGCCGACTCCTCTAATTCCACTTGAACTCGTTCATCAGTCTCCATTCTAGGCCCAGGATTTCAGGTCGTTGTTGAACCCTGCAAGAATCGGGCTACCGCAGCAAAAACGCAAGCCACTCTAGCGGTTTATTGAGAATCTGTTGGGTCTCCATACATCCACGAAGGAGCCCCGACGAACGAACAGCATAGAGACGCCGAGACCCATCCCGCCAGTTAATCACTCTCATCACTGCAGGGTTGCTTTTGGGCTTGTTTAGCCTCCTGAGCTGGAGCCAAACAGAACAATGCCGATATGAACTGGATGGGAGGTCCAAGCTTCGAGGTCGATATCAATGTCCATTTCCGTGCTGTTTGAATGCCTATCCTATCCCAGCCGGCTGGGTTATCGGGCTGACTGGGATTGGGCTGCTCGCAACTTGGAACCAAGCTATCGGGCACCTGCAGTAAATCTCCCTTACCTCCAACGCATTTGCCAAGTATGCAGTGAGACCACTCAGCATACGTAGCACAAATACAAACACCAATTGCAATACGCAAGGTAGCGAGGTCCTTGCGTGTCGTGCGTCTGGGGCAGAGAAACTGTTTGCTCAAATTACAGGGATTGACAGCACCCATGTCCCATGTTCCATGTTGCAGCTCACGGCCCAGTCCCACAGTGCAAGGGCCCCCGTCAAGGATATTCCATGATCCAGGATCTGGTCTAGGCTCAGCTGAGACGCATTATCCCTTTATGATGTCTTCAACCCAAGTATGGATTTCGGTAGCGATTCGGTCATGCACAATAGAGCTGACCCCATTCTATAACATATCATATCGCCGATAGCCATTATCATCTATTCGGTCGTTATTACCCGATTCCTCTTAAGATTCAAGCCCCAAAAAGAAACACTGAGCTAAAACATGAAACAGAAACCGGAAATAGCTGTCGCATGTTCTAGTTGGCATTGGACACTGCGCGTATTGCAGCCTCTCATGTCATACTAGCCAGCCCATTTTCAGCTTCCACGCAAAACTCCCAAGCCGTCGGCTTAAACTGGCCTTTTACTGTGGCTACACACGATACAGGGTGAGGAAGCTACCGGCTCGAAGCCTATTTGTCAAGCGTTGCACAGTAAGCGGGATCATTACAATGTTTGCTGTGCTTCAATTACCACAAGGGCTTCGACTCTAACTTGAACTAATCAATGGAAAAGGGAAAATGCAAGGTAAGGAAATAGTATGCTCAAGCCTTGTGGATAGCTTCTGGCATTGTGGGCCATTAAATACACCGTCGATCCCCCCACGTCGATTAACGGGTTTCGAATTCTATTTTGGCCATCATCTTCCGAAAATCCGAAAATCTCAAATGGCGATCGCTGGCCCATACATATTCACAATGCTGATCAGCATGCAAAACGGGGCGGTTAAGCTTTCAATCTAGGGTCTTGGTAATTACCTCATTTACCGTATACAGGTGATGCTCAGCGCAATCCGCGGTATTCAATACAAGACGTAGTAGGTTACCGCAACTATCCAACAGACTTTTAGCGTCGTGGTGATGTCTGAATCAGTCATATGTCTCGCGATCTCACTAGATCCTTTCGACAAGGGTAGCATTGACATCAACCTCGAGACGCTTCGCACCACGCGGCTATTCGACCCCCCACTTACGGTTTGTTTGTTTGCTTGCTTGCTAGTGTGACTTGCCAAGTCCTAGAAAGACAAAGGAAACGACTTCGGAACCACTTGATGGTAGTTTTGGACGCAGCAGTACTAGTTATTGATCCTCCTTGGACCATCTACGACTGGACCGAACAACCATCGTTTCGTGACTGTCAGAGGGAGGGTTGGGAGTATGAGCCCGCCTTGCAGCAGCACCTTGCGATCCTGCAGAAGCCAAGCATACTGCGAACTGGTGCTGCTCATGCAGTACACGCTGGTAGAGAGCAATGGGTTCCGACTGTTCGGAGTAGGGCCTGCATGTCTTACCAGATCGAAGTTTGGCAGGCATCGTCATAACGTGTGCCGTGCCTGTGGCTTATGGCTATCGTTTCAATTCAGCATACTAACTTTTCTCATTTACGACAAATCTGTTCAGCAACAACGTGGCTTATGCTCATTTTGATAATGATCACTCACAAGTGACGCCGATGCGGGTGAAAAGGCGACGTCTTTCCCTTTCCCCGAAAAACATAACACAGCACATGTCGATTATGTTTTTTATGAATTCTGTGAACTAACATGGATACTCGGCTTGACGACAGGTCCACTTTAGGGACACAATTGTCACTGAACAGGGTCCAGGATACTTACGAGGCGGAGAATGAACAGCCTACTCCATACGCAAACTTAACAAATTTGCAATCTTGGGGAATGGCCAGGATGTTTGAATATGTCACGTTCGTGAGCAAGGGGGCCAGTCTTGGCCGATAGAGATCGGGCGCATTGGATTTACAGTGCATGAAGGAAGCTGACTTTCGGTACAGAGTAGATCAGTTGGAATGGTATGGTGACATTGAAGATTTGGAAAGGATCTTCATTGACCAACTCGGAGCCATTATTGTTGACAATCATCGGGCTTGTGGCTTGTGGTAAACTTTCAAGTTAAAGTTGCTCGGGTAAGCCACGAGAACTTCGAAGCCCAAAACGGGATCCAAGTTTGTTTAATGAATTGTGCAACTTCACGGTTTCACAGGACGAAACTTTGAGTTCAAGTTCGGCAACAATCCCTAACACCACGGCTGAGTGCATCAGTGAGTGCTTAATACACCCGTCGTTGCTCTGTGTTACGTTTGAACAAAACAACATCAATGCGTAAGGGAGGTGTTCTATCTTGCTGTTTTCAGCTATACCAGCGATTTGTGCGATTAGGCAAAGCTATATTCGCATCTCTCCTGCAGCATAGACCCCGCAACGCTGGCAGACAATTGCTAGAAAGTAAACTATCAGCGCTGTTTGTTATGGCCAGCGCTTTGCGGCTGAATCAAAAGCAAGCACCACGGACAATTAAAACGTGACGAGTATGTGATGCGCTGGGGATCAGATCCTGTCATTTGTGACAACAGATTTTATCACTTGCCATGTCCCTGTTACCTAGGAATACATTCCTTTTTCTTGACAGATCGTTGTATCCCAGTATAAGGAATTAGTGGCCAACACGTCAGAGCCATATGAGACATATTCCTCGTTGGTGTAGCCATGGTGCTTCTGGTTGGCCATCGACATTGAGCCTTGTAAATTGATACGAGGCGGCATACAAGGTTACTTTTTAGTGTTTGTCTCTGCACATGGAAAAGGAGAGGTGCCGTCAATACAGGTCACTGTCTGACAGCACTTGCACACGGAGTCTAAGACACGATCCAAGCTGTCGTAGCTTAGAACAGCGAGTTGAAACCTATGGTTTACACGACTTGAATGCGG
>NC_030994.1:2519330-2522410 GCF_000149955.1 Fusarium oxysporum f. sp. lycopersici 4287 | reverse complement strand
TGGCACCCACAAACAGTCTTCTCTACAAAAATTTTCAGAAACATCCCGCGGCTCTTATTGAGTCGACGGAGGGGATTTATCTCAACACCAGTGATGGGCGCAAGATTCTAGACGCTACGAGTGGAGCGGCTGTTGCGTGTCTGAGTGACCGTGAGAAAGACGGTCAGAGCCCAACTATTCTGAAAGGTGGGAAAGTTATGTTAGTGTTGCTATTTTGCTGAGGTGGTCTAGTCGTCCATGAGTTCTGCGAGCTCAGCTTCTTCCTCAGCCGTCAACACATTGCCATCCTTCTCTTCTTCTTCCTTTTTGGGTTCCGCAGCCTCCTGGATCTTGACAAGGACCTCGTCAAGCTCAGACTTTCCAAGCGGCCAAGTGCGGACAGTACCGTCGATACCAACACTGCAAACCCTGCGAGGGGTACCGTCGGTGTCCTGGAGCAGAACGAGGTCGGTGACTTCTTCGTAATGGCCAACCAATGTACAGTACAGTTTACCAGATGAGCGATCCCAAACCTTGACATTCTCATCGCGGCCTGCCGTGATGACCCATTGGTCTGTTACGAGAACACCTCGTACATAGTCCCCGTGTGTGAGTGTGTCATCAGCGACAAAGTTCCTTGAACGCGCCAGGCATTTTGCAGTTCCGTCAGCACTGGCAGTCCAGAGGTCTGCATCCTCACTCATTTGGTCAAAGACAAGTCGGTAAACGCTGGTCTCGTGTTCCTGGATGGTAAGTCGCTCAGCATCGGGGCGGTCGGAGAAAGATTCGGGCAGCTGTTCGTAACTGTCCAGGGTGACTTTCCACCGTCGGATGTGCGGGTCGCTGCCTCCGCTGGCAAATACGACAGTGGTAGGATCGCTGAGTACGGGATCGATGGCAAGGTGCTGGACGGCAAGCATTGTCGTGGTGGGATCTTGCAGGGTATGTAGTCGTTTACCTGACTCTACGTCCCAGACGAAAATCTTCTTGTCGGCACCTCCGCTGATGAGAATGTGCTTGCCTGAGACTGTAGCACAGATGATGGTCTTTACAAAGTCGGTATGGCCGCTGAACTTGCGGCCAGGTTTGGCGGTCTCAATGTCCCATGACCAGATGTCCTTGTCCCACGAACCTGCAAAAACCGTCTTGTTATCTTGACCTCCTGTTGCAAGGCAAGTTACAGGGGCCTTTGGTCCACGGTAAGTCGTTTTGGTCTCTGAGGTCTATAAATGGTTAGTAGATGTAGCTTCTTTAGAGTATCCAGACATACCTCGAGGTTGATTCGGCGAACAGCGCCAGCAGACTCAGCGATGAACACACAAGTGAGAGGTGCAGCAGGGTCTGGGACAGCTGCAAGAATCTTGGACTTCATAATTACGGGATTGCCATTTTTGTTGCTTGCCTTGGCAGCCTTGCGTTGCCGCGAAGCTTGAACAGCACTGTAGGGTTGGTTGGTTATAGCTTTGTAATAGGAGATACGGTTGTACATACTCTGTCTCGAAGAAGTGATCACGGTCTGCAGATTGCATTTTGATGATGAAGATTTATACGTGTTATAGCAACAGGTTCTGATACCGGAACGCAATATTAGCCTAAGTGGTAGATACTGTGCTTGTCGTGAGTCTAACTCGTGATATTATCTCTTGATCCAGGTTAGGTAGGCAACCATAAAAGAGTTGGAGATCTTTGGGTGGGAGTTGAATTTTAGTGGAGCTCTTCCCTGTAATGGCGCGGGGTCTTTCCGCGACTTTAATTGCGACGCGCTCAGACGCGTCTCCCGACAAACGCCTGTCCCACTTCTAAACCAACCACCACCCATCATCGCCCTTTTTCTATCATAGCAAATATCCCATTGCTCGTTGATCTGAACGACTAAAACAATATCACATCGACGACCATGGACTCGACAATCGCTTCTAAACCACGGCCTCGGCCCGCCCATACACAAGGAACTACTCGCTGTGCCTACACTCCCGATGGAAGTCGTCTTGTCACAGTAGGCTCCAACAACACGATTCGTCTCTACAAAACAGGATCTGATGGAGAACCGATCAATATAGATGATTGCCAGGAACAGAACATGGCTGTTGCCGCTGGAGACGAATTCTTTGTTGTTGGATCCGAGGACGGCACCGTCAGTTTATACTCCCTCGAGACAAATACCTTTAAGCGCTTTCTTACTCGAACTGTACTGCCGATTCGCGATGTTGCATTGACTAATGATCGTCAATGGTGCGCTGTGGCAAGTGATGAGCTGAGTGTCAAGATTGTGAACACAAAGGACATCACACAGGTCAAGCACCTTCGAGAGCATGCCCGGGCTGTACGAAATGTCAGCTTCGATCCTCAAGGGCGATTGGTTGCACTTTCTGGCACCGATGGAATTGTTTATGTATATTCTCTCACAGCCGAAGAGCCAGAGCTGATTCGAAAGGTGGATGGTATCATTGGCGCTATCGACGGAGACAGCGAGACCTCAACACGCGTTGCGTGGCATCCAGACGGTAGAGCATTTGCCGTACCGACACCCGTTCGAGACATCCAGATCATCTCCAAGAATGATTGGGAGAAACAAAGAACTTTCGCCAACGGGCATTTGGCTGATATCACTGCCATCGCCTGGTCGCCCAATGGTGCGATGTTGGCATCAGCGAGCAAAGATGGAAAGGTCCTCATCTGGGAAACCAAGACACAGTCCGTCATTGCAAGATACGACTACTCCAATGTCATTGACATTGTGTGGCACCCTACCAAGAACATTCTCTCCTTCACAACCACTGATGGTGAAGTCTACATCTACCCAGACTTCCTAACAGACCAGTTCTCGCCTCTGTTAAAACTGGCCACACAACCTGCCCCCTTCATCCACGACCCCCTTGCCGAGTTATCTGCGAACCGAAGACCGCCTCCAGTCAACGGCCAGAAGCAACAAGGTCTGCCAACGAGACCCCGAAGGGAGTCACTTGGAAGTCTCGACTCATTTCTCGAAGGCGGAGATGGATATGGTGACGATGACTTCGTGGAGGACGATGACGGTGCTGGATACACCATTGGGACAAGGCCAGAAACGAGCTCGGGATGGTGATGATGGGTATGGTACC
>NC_030994.1:2511325-2519208 GCF_000149955.1 Fusarium oxysporum f. sp. lycopersici 4287 | reverse complement strand
CATTTCAACGCAGGAGCGACTCCCTGGCGAGGGAACCGCAAGTACCTTTGTCTGAACCTGATTGGTTTCGTCTGGACGGTCGATCAGGACTCACACCACACTGTTACAGTTGAGTTCTACGATCACGAACTCCATCGAGACTTTCACTTTAGCGATACCTTCCTCTACGACAAGGCCTGCCTGACTGAGCATGGGCACACTCTTCTCATGCCCACCTAAAGATGATGCCCCTGCAGTCATATTCTATCGACCGCACGAGACATGGACGCAACGATATGACTGGCGCATTGAATTACCCCAAGGACGAAGCTGTGACGGCCATGTCTTTGAGTGAGTCTTTTATTACAGTCACAACTAGTGCCAACTATGTACGAGTATACACCCTATTCGGCATGCCATATCGTGTCTATCGACCCAAGAGCACACCAATGGTGACATGTGCTAGCTGGAGGGATTACGTATTGACTATGGGTAATGGACCCATGGGTGCGGATGGTAACACTCGTCTTTTGTACACCATTGAGAATGTCAAGCGAGATGAGATTTGCCAGAACGAGGATACAGTAGCTCTTCCCGAGGGTGCCACACTCAAGAGCGTCTTCTTCTCGGACAACGGTGTAAGTTTTCTCCTCTATAGGACTCAGTATAAGGAACCGGACTAACCTGCGACCCAGGACCCCTGTATCTACGACTCAACAGGCACTCTTCTTACACTTCTTCACTGGCGACAGCCTTCAAGGGCATCATGGGTGCCTCTTCTAGACACGAAATTGCTGGACCGTTTAGCATCAGGTCGCAAGAACGAGTCCTACTTTCCTATTGCAGTGGCTGATAACAAGTTCCACTGCATCATTCTCAAGGGTGGTGACCAGTACCCCTATTTCCCTCGTCCACTTCTGTCTGAATTCGAGTTCTCCATCCCTATATCATCAGCACCTAAAACCTCGAAGCGCAAAGCCCGAGAAGGATCTGAGGATCTTGACATGGCCGATGGCGATGAAGATAAGGATGAAGACGAGGATGGTTCTTCAGAAACTCGCAAGCTCGAGCAGCAGTTCATGCTTCATAACGTAAAGGCAGCTCAGCTCCGAGATCTTGTGGAGGCTACATCGAGCAGTCACACGCAGCGCTCGCAGCTCTCGCGTCTTGAACTCGAGATCGACAAGACTCTTCTGCAACTCCTGGCGGTCGAGTGTCGTGAAGGCGAAGAGCGAGGCATGCGTGCGCTGGAGATGGTACAGCTCATGCGGGATCGTACAGGTCGCATGATGGAGGCTGCTGGTAGAGTGGCAGAGAGATATGGAAGGACGATCTTGGGAGAAAAGATTCGTGAGGTTGGTGAGAAACGGATTGAAGGACTGGAAGATGATGACTTTCCATAATATCAAGGGTGACTCTGGATGATGTCTTGATGTGGATTTGGATTATGTATGGCATTGGAGGAGCATAGGATCTTGTCGTTCGGGTTCGAATATGACAGATAATGAATATCATGTATAAAGGAAGACCAATTGTCTCTTCATTTCAAGCTCTGTCGATGCTATCGCTATGGAAATCACGGTTTTGATATGAAGTGAGTGGTGGCCTCCTGTCCCTTCCATCACAACTGTTAGGAAGCAGACTCATCACGATATTCGATGTCTCGAAAAGACACTGCACTGCTAATAAAAATTGTTGCCGACTCAGATTCCGGACACAGCTGATATGTCTACATAACCTAGGGGAGGCAAGAAAACTTGGGACCTCTATCCTAAGTGATGAGAAGACTTAGGTAAGTTTAGTATATCTTGATAGGCATTTAGACCAGTTAGCTTAACGTCAGAAGTTCTCTTGCTCCCCGGGGACAACCTATTTCTCACACCCATTGAAACTATGACGAGTCATGATAGCTTCGATATATACGGAAACTAGAACTACTAAGTGCTTCGACATTGCCACTGACCGAGCTTCCTCCAACAACTATGTATCTCTATAACTTGTATTCACATCTGGGTAGTGTCTCAAAATACTTACGAAATAGTCAACTGATTCTGTGCCCAAAAGGAGTTAATACTCAGGGGCTGACAGTTGTTGTCAATACATGGATGTACCATGTCGAGTATTTCTAAGCATATCAAAATTTTGCTCTTCCCTTGTGGAAATGCGACGGATGTTGTACCCGCAGGAGTCGATGGCGATCATGATACCCTGAAAGTTTTGACTATTTTTTTTTCTCCCGTCAGCAAGCAACGTTGAACTGTCGGAGATACAGTACACGCAACGTATGCTAGGTGTGGCTTCGCATCGGTCCGGCCGAAAGAGAAGGAATTCCAAAAGAAGGAATAAATCGTGAACAGAGATTTTTCTGTTGGCAAGGCGTCATGGATAGAGTAACATCATTAGTGTGCACGGGTTCAGTGTCAAACGATAGTGTCTTGATTTTTGATGAACAAGGCAATGCGGCAAAATCAACTGCCGAAGACCCAGCAAAGCTAGCTTTTTACTAGCATGTGAGTCGAAAACATGTTCATTCCCTGAACAAATTCTGAGAAACGGCCCAAAGGTCGGAGATGGCAAGCAAAGATTTTTCGGCCGGAGGCGCCCATCCCAAAAGGTCGAGTTAATACCGACAGACAGGGTCAGATTTCGGAATACGGCCCATATCAGCACAAGTTTGTAGTGAAAGCGGAGTGGCTCAGGTACGCGGCGAATATGAAGTGCCATAAAACCTGCCATCGGAAGAACCGATGAGGTCCCTTGGAGCGTTCTCGAACATTTCGATAACCACAGAACCTGTTAGCGCTCATGCGGTTTCTGTCGTGCATAACACGACCAACTTCAAGTTGGTACTACAGCATTTCCAACACTAGGGAGTGACGTGCGCTGCCCTGTCATCCATGTCCTCGGGTTTTGAACATGAGCCGAAATGCATCCCTGTTTCAGCCCGTTCCCCTTTTATTATCATCCCGTTTCGGACAGAGCGCCATAGCCATGTCCAACACCCGATGAGAAGAGTCGAGGAAAGTATATTACAATATAAGCAGTCGTGATTTCATGCGTAATCTGGGAAAACGTTAACCGTGTCCTGAATCGCGAATGCCAGGCTAGATGCCACTAGTCAGTCATCATAGATTGTAGCTCGATATGCTGGGATCTTGCATCAGGGGACGGGACGATCTGGTCGTGCAAACTGGGGAAGTGATAGACGCTTTGCTTTTTGTACTGGGCCTGAGACGCATCAAGTATCACAGAGATGATGAGCACAGTCCGACAGAAGGACAAACTGTTCTACGGACGAGAACCACGTAGTATGGGGGCAAGGTTATGTTGAAGATCCTGCATTCTCATTAGTTCAATATGTCTCATCAAATAGCAATATATGCTATTGTGAGAGCAACTGACAGAAGATTCAGTGCAAGTGGCCCGCGTAGTTCCTGTGCCCCAATATCTATCAAGGTAAAATGCTAGAACTGCATTTCGATCCTCCAACTGGGTAATTACAGTACTGTACTACGTACATAGTCTGTCGGTTCCGAGCTCTGCCTGAACAGATCATGAGAGACCGAACATTATCGGGTTGCAGTTGAAGTCGGCCCTATGACAACTCCTTGCAGTAGAAGCCTTATGAGCTCCTCCTCTGACACAGGGGACATGCATTCTAAAAATGCTGTTAAAAGGACCCAATTCATCGGTCCGAGGCTTGGCATCCCACTCTTTTCGGGATGGTGGTCTGTGGTGAGTTTTTGGGTTCACTGGCTGAAGCTGGTGGCGAACCGGCGTCAAATCTTAAATTGTCTGAAGTCAGGTTCGAGCCGTGGTTTGCTCGCCGTGGGGGCTTGTGGCTTTGAGATGGAGGCCTTGAATGCAGTGGTGTTGCCATTTGGTACACCTTACCTAAGTTACGCCGGGCCTGTTGTGGAACGCTCCCACGATTATCCAAAATCTGTATTATTGAAAATTTGAAAATGGACAGGGTGACGTTGTTGAGTTGTTGGTTCTTCAAAGTTGCTAATGTCATGAAGCTCAACATTGAAGCAGATGCACGAGGTTGAGAGCCGTACTGGCATTGATTGGTTGCTGATATCAGAACATATTGTAAAGTCGGGGGCGTGTACAGTTTACATGAGTCAAGAGCCTGTGACTTTTAACTCAATAGCTGCCTGCAGTGAACCCTGTAGATTGTTAACCTTTGGAAATAAGGTCAAAATGCTGTCGATCAAATTCAACTCGGTCGGAGACAAATGACATTCGTACACGAAACGGGGATAAACAGCCTATCAAAGCTTGACCTGTACTGGTAAACACAGAATATTTGGTCCCCTATAATCAAGACATCAGCCGGAGTTGGAGTTCACAGATTCGGTTTCGCTTTGAAGCTGAAAATTCTTCATTCCGTGGTTGTCACTGGCTCTCGCTATCACCGGAGCTAGAGATCATGGGCCTGAGGCGGGAATGTTTTCGGGACTGAACAGCATACTATAGTAAGTATTGAATGGGAACGAGTCATCATCATCTCGCAAACCGCCAGCTCGGTTATGTTCAACCGTTGATGATGCTACATACCTATTGCGGGGAAAGCTGATGCATTGACGGCATTTGTTCAAAAGCCGGTCGATGATATTCGCAAAGACCCATGTGCCCCATCAGACAACAAACTTAAATGCCAACCTGTTGGATCTGTGGAGCTGTTACACGAGAAACTGATTGAATCGGGATGATCTAGAACACGGTATAAACGATTGCGATGTGCTTAGAGTGTTGCTGGTGTTTGCCCATGCTTAGCAAGTTGTGGAACGTTGGTGAGCCTATTCCAAGAAGAGAGGATTAAAATCCAGTTATCAGGCGTCATTCTGAGAACACTCAAGGAACCTCGAGAGAACATGCGAAGAAATTTTGAATGCCCGTTTTAGAATCAAGCTTAGAACCCGTCAAACGACAAGGTTCCAGGTTCCTGACGCTGTGGGCAACGGTCGGTCTCTGTTGGCCGTTGACAGAGAACGTGGTAGTTTGCTTTTTGGATCCCGCTTTGATCCCCTGGCTTGTGTTTTTTCGTCTGGTCCTGGCCTGGATATTAGCTAGGGGAAGTTGTCCGAGATGCAGCCATGGATTTGGTTGCTGAGACCAACAGACGCCATCGCCAAGGTTCGACTAGCGGAAAGAGCTAAGGCCCCTGATCACAGTTGAAGTGGCTCGCGGATCGTCATAACTTCGACAAGCTGTCTGCAGGGTTAGTTTCTCTAGGTAATTTCTGACTCTGTGGGCTTGAATCAGTCCTGAACGCCTCACCTTAAAGAGTCGGGTCGAATATAGGAGATTGGATGCTGAACTGGTATCTTCGTAAACTTTGCATGTTTCATTGCGGATGAGGAGTGGAAGTGGAGATGTAAGCTCACGCTCTCGTCTTTGAATGGACATGAAGGTTGAGTTGATATTAGCGTTAAGAAGCAACCAAGTACCTTAGAACGGGAAGGAAGCACGGGGCACGGCCACACGGGCGACGGGCCACGGAGGAGAAGCCGGACCACGGGCAGGAAAGCACGGAGCACACAGAGGTCTTGCATCTGATAGGTTGGGGAACTTTGGGAGAGAAAGTGCACCTGTCTCCTGCCCAGCTAGGAAATCAGAGACTGCTTTAAGGACTTTCAGTGAAGCCAGTGTTTAGCACCTTCCAATGATAAAGCCAAGAGGAACAAAAGAACCTCACATAGCCCGACGAAAGGGAAGGAGCATAATAGTAATGTCGAATGAAGATGTGACCACATCTAACAGCATCTGTCTGTGCCTGCATTAAGGTCAAAGTCAAAGTCGAATCAAAGCACACCACCAAGATATTCATTCGTAGAGGCTATTCATCAGAGAGGCTCTAATACAACATGCACAATTGTTAGAACCCCTTTCATTCGTTCAATCACCAACATAAACTCTTCGGTTACCATTTGCGGAAACTGTACCCAGCTGGACAAGGGTCGACCACCAGGGAGACTTGTTGAGCCAGGGTCATCCGGGCCGTCCATGTTGATTCAGATCCATTCCCCATTTACCCAACCGGTTCACTGCTAGAACCCGCCCGCCATCTCGTCTCTTCGATGCACTATCTCACGATCCTGGAGAGGACTTCTATCAAGGGCTGCAACATCACCCTCACCGTGGTACCACATGCGGAACCCTGCCATGCTTAAGAACTAGCAGAGGGTCCGAGCAAAGATTGACCTGAGATGATGATACTCCTTACTGCTTCTTGTATCCCGTAATTACGGATTATGATGAAGACTAGCGGTTCATTACACCCAGAGAAGAGTATTCTGTATGTCCAATGACGATTGATGTCTTCCACATGTTGGTATTGGTTCATTGTCAGAAACCATCAGAGCTATTGCTTCTTATGACATGGGCAACGATCATGCACCACCTTTCCGATTTCGCAACGCGGCTTTGCTTCCGACTAAATGATCGACCCTCAGAGACCCATCATATGCAGCAACGTTGAGGCTTTTTCTATGGTTTTTGACCACGAGGCTCTCGGATTCAGGCACAGACAAAGGTAAACCTTTTGAGCTTTTGATGGGGACGATCAATATAGTACCCAGTCACGAGCCACGCCTTATAATCTTCTTCAACATTTCCACACGCACACTCACTGCATCCACTGGTGCATCTACCGATACAGAAAAAATGGTCTAGGCCATTATTGACTGCTGCAACATACCTGAATTTTCTCTTTCTTTCTTTTCTGGTATTGTCGATGCCCCTTGAGACACCCTCTTCGGGTCATCGAGGCTGGGCGCCACACATCGCACTTTGCCTCCCGGCGTTTCCAGACGCCAGGCTGCCACACCATGTATGAGAGAAGCGGCATGGCGTCGTGGAAAGGATGTTGAATGTTCCGGGTCCTTCTTCATGTAAGCTTTTTCTTACCATTTCTGGTACCGTTTGAAGCAACTTTCTCTGACGGGTTCTTTATCCCAGATCTGTCGCTGAAGCCGCCACTAGATTTCGGGGACTGTGCAAGCGGGTGCTGATCTTGGCGGCGCTATACCGGCTTCTACCATTGTTCCATCTACTAGACATGTCAAAGTCTTGGTTGTTGCACCGAGACGATTGATGAGTTCCCTCAGCCTGGGCGCTGGAACTTCATTCCAATGATGGGGCCATGATGAATTATGCCATTACTTTGGGCAGTGATCCAGAACCACGGATGGCTGCATTTGGCAGAAGTGAGACGTCTGTCTTTCAGCTTGTCACTGCAGTTAAAATTTGTTCCAAACGGTGATAGCATTAGAAAACAAGCTGCCGAACTTTACAAAGTCCGTTCCTGGGCGTGGGACATCTGGAGTGAGTATAAGGGTCTGAAGGAAAGGGTGCAACAATCGATGCACGCTCATGCGGGTGAGGGGGTGCCCAGAAGGCAAGAGGCTGGAGTTGGTGTGGGTGGGCTTCTCTTGGAGACTCAACTCATTGCTTTCGATTGTATCTCAGCTGGGCTAGCCTGCTCTCCTCCGTAGGTAGCCATGAGTGTCATCCCCATCCCCATTCTATCTCCATGGACTCCTTGCTAGCTATGCCCCCAAATTTCCAACCCCGGCGCATGGATCCAGTTGATATTGATCGTATCGGATTCCTTGCAGTTCCAGAAAAAGAAATCAGTCCTGCCAGCAGCTTGCCGGGCTTCTTTCTCTCCTCTCCTCCTGTCTTTCTTTCTGTCTTTTTCGAGACCTTCTATCAACAGTACCTTGCAACTTTCCTATCCTTACACGTAACCATTGACTCGGGTTTAGCTAGAGCGTCTTTGCTCCCTACCTCTCGTGCAACCACTTTCACTACCTATCAGCAGGGACATTCCCGTCTGTTCTTCACAGTGCACAGAAGCTGTTTCTGGCGCTCAGCCCTTTACCTACTTCGACCGC
>NC_030994.1:2472365-2510904 GCF_000149955.1 Fusarium oxysporum f. sp. lycopersici 4287 | reverse complement strand
CCACTCTAGAAGGTGGACGTGAGCCCTGAAAAGGCCCCCTATGCAGAGGCGTGATCAGCAGCAACTATCCTAACCAGGGTGTCACCTAAAACCAACACTAACCTTAGTGACCGACCTCCCTAAAGCACTTGGCTTGGGGTTTGAGAGCTTGTGGTCTTGGCCAGTCTAATTCAACCAACGACCAAGAAGAACCTGGCGGGCCCAGCTGCAAATCGCCGTTCTTGTCTGGGCTATTACCACATCCCATTCTGTCGTTCGTTCGCCAGCCAGTCTTCTCCTGTCACCTTTCTCTTTTCCAAGCGAGGCGACACTGCGCATTTCGCCTACCAACGCCGGGAAGCGCTTGAACAGACTTGAGCTGAGTTGAGCTGCGCTGCGCGACATCAACCTACTGACTCGTTTCTGCGCCCTGAGAATGAGGTAAGCTTTTTAAAGACTTCACTCTGCACAGTCCATTCCGCGCCCATTGATCGCATTGTATCGCATCACGTCGCAAGTGCCTGTCTCATGCACAGTATGGTACATACATATCTCTTTAAAGACCGGCTCCGATCCCGACTCCGCTACCACTCTCCATCGCCTCCTCCCCCGTTGTCTCTCGGCTTGTGATCCACAGTCTCGCATCCGCGATACCGTCTCTGTCTTCCCTTTACAAAGCTTTACCTTACCTCACCTCACCTTACTCTTTTCCTTTCCTGCGTTGTCGTCTCAAAGTTCAGCCGCTACACACCCTCATTTCTTCACACCCCCATCGGCCGGCCTTGTGTTCACCCTCCTACCTACTTTACTTTCCTTGCCTACATCTACCTTATGTACTCCATCCTTTAACCACCCCGTTTCCTTCCGTCCTCGCTTGTCGTTCGCTTCTCCTTGCATCTTCTGTTTCTTCAAGAGATAGCAAGCACTGTCGACCCTGATCCCGGCTCGTCTGTATATACATGACCCTTCTTGTCGACTAATCATCATGGCTACAGCGCACATGGCCGTCAGGACTGAGACCTTCCCACATTCGAATCCAATTCCCCATAGCGAGTCAATGGGTGCTCGCATTATTCCTATACCAACTCCCACGATCAAGATGTCTCCTCCAAGCAACGGCGATCCCATGGAGATCACATCACCTGCGCCATCTTCTACTGGCAACAACAACTCCGATTCCGATGCCAACGGCAAATCCAACGATCGACCCAAGAACTCTCCCGCTCCCGATTCCAACAATGTCGCAAACAATAATGCCAATAATTCCAATAGCATGCCTGCTCCCCCGCCGGCTGCTGCTGCTGTACACCAGCCTAAAATCGTACAGACGGCCTTCATTCATAAGCTCTACAAGTGAGACCGCGCCGCCAAGCTTTTCACGATAGCTTGCTAACATAGCGACAGCATGCTGGAAGATCCCAACATCCAACACTTGATTTCATGGTCTGCGAGCGCTGAAAGCTTCGTCATGTCGCCCTCGGCCGACTTTTCAAAAGTTCTCTCGTGCGTCTAACA
The DNA here is from genome assembly GCF_000149955.1 of Fusarium oxysporum f. sp. lycopersici 4287. Classification (NCBI taxonomy): domain Eukaryota; kingdom Fungi; phylum Ascomycota; class Sordariomycetes; order Hypocreales; family Nectriaceae; genus Fusarium; species Fusarium oxysporum. Next base: position 2,509,410 of record NC_030994.1, on the reverse strand, counting down.
CATCCCTAAGCTGGCTACTTTGCACTCGACTAATGCCTTCTAGCCAATATTTCAAACATACCAATATCTCATCATTCGTGAGACAGCTGAACATGTACGGTTTTCACAAGGGTGAGTACTAGAGCATGCACGACTTGCGAGTAATCGCATTGGCTAACTTGCGCAAAGAACGCGATGTTTTTCACACTGGAAACCCTGATACAACGCTCTGGGAATTCAAGCATGGCAACGGCAACTTCAAGCGTGGCGACCTAGTAGGTCTACGTGAGATCAAGCGCCGAGCCAGTCGACATGCTTTGGTGCACCGCGAGAGCAACTATACCAAACCTGCAGCATCCCAGCCAGGCACTCCAGCCGAGCCCGTACCTATCCCGCCAGACAGCGCTGATGCTCGACTACTCAATATTGAGCATACGCTCTTCGACTTGAGCAATCGCCTGCAGAGGAGCGAAGAGGCAGCTCATTATATGCATGTCAAGAGTCAAGCCGCAATGGACACTGTGAATCGACTTCTTCACTTCAATCAGGAGCTTTCAAGAACTATGCTGTCTCTTGTTCCGGCTGAGAGTCCTCTCTCTCGTGAAGGTGTGTATTACTATACGAAAGCGCGAACGATAGCTAACGTTGACTTTAGTCATTACTCTACAAGGCGAAATGCAAAGGCAGGCTGAAGTACTTCGGACACTCGACGAACCACCGCAGGAGGCACCTTATACTGGCCGACAACAGTATTTTGCGAATGTCGAGAACGCCCCAGTATCACCCAGACAGCTTGCCCAGGACGACCAGAGACGAGGCCCTGCTCTAGGCGTACCCCCCGCACGCGGCCAGAACTTTTATAAACCACCAGTTCCTTCCAACCTATCTAGCAGCACTCGCAGGCCATATGGATCCATCAGCGGAAGCAGTACTACGCAGTCGTCCCCGTTGCGTACAGGACCGCCTCCGCCTCCTCCTGCTCCTCATCCTCTATCCAATGTTGAGACTGTTCCTGGCCCCGGCAGTCTGGCCCGTCGTCACACTGCAGCCGACATTCGAGCCCATGGTTGGCAACCAGCTCCCTCTCCCTTCAGCACTGGCGCACCCTCTGGAGCATGGCCCCCCTCGCCTAGCCGTGTAGCCCCAGAAGACCAACGGATCAGAGACTCATTCTCAACATACTCGTTGCAAGCTGCGTCCCAAACACACCCTCACTCACGCCCAACAACGCCTCCACCTCCATTTGCAAATGGCGCTGGCAGTGGCTCTGACACTTTTGGTGGTTGGTCATGGGGATCTGCTGGCCGTGAGAACAAGAACCTTGCCGTGAAAGATCACTCAGCTCCCCCTACTCGCAGGGGGAGCATGGCTCATATTCTCAACCCCAGTGACACTGCCGAGCGGTCAGACGAGGATGAGGACCCCCGAGGTGACGACGACAGGAAGCGAAAGCGAATGCAGTAAATCACACATTTAACCCTGATTTTACTGTGGAACATTGAAACCCAAACTATGGATGACCAACTTTCAACACATCATATATATGTACATACGCATACACGGGCTCTGTACATGGATACTTACTTTCCCTTCATCGGCATTACATTAGGCCATAAACATACTTGGACTTTGATGGCGAAGAGACGCCTATTTGGAGTATAGGACATTGGATAGCTGGCTAGAATACGGTCACGGAGGCTTTCTTCATTACGAGCGCAAAGCATAGCAGGATACCATGGCGGGCATTTTGTTTAATCCCATGAAAATCATTAGTCCTCGCCGAAAGGAAGGGGGCAGATTTCGGCACACCTAAGAGATGGAAGTTGTATTCTTGGGAGGAGTTGCATGGTTGGTGCATGTATATACCATCAGAAGACAATACTATTCTAAGCAAGTTAAATTTGATCTTGTGGTCTTCCTTTTCTGCGATATGATGTTGTCAAGTTTATGTCTATTGGGTGGGTATCTTGATGTAAAACTGATATAAATGTTCTTATGCCTCTGCCTCTACCTCTGCCACCGCATTTGCTGTCTTTTGCTTCTTCTTTTTCTTGTTCTTCTTCTTCCGCTTCTTTTCTGTCTGCCCATCGCCCAAACTAGGTTCATCCTGTGTTGCAGCGTCTTTCATATTCACACCCACCTCGGCCTCTTCCCCGTTTCCGTTCTTCTCCTTATCCTCAGGTGTAACAGGAGCAGTCTGATTCTCAGACTCCGGCTCCGGTTCAACCTCCTTCTCCTTCCGAGGCCTCTTTCTTTTCCCTAGCGCACTTCGTCCAGCTTCATCCTCACTCTCACTCTCCTCAACCTTCTTCTTGAGATTGCCCTTGGCATCTTTGTTCAATCTGCCCCTTAACATCTTCTCCTCTTTTGAGTTTGCAAACTTCTGAACGTCTTTCTTCTCAGGAACATAGCCTAATCCTTCGTTTGGTCGTGCGCCACGGGTAAGATCGTCATCGTTGTCGTCTGGTAGAGTGCGTCGCTTGCGCGGTAAATCACGACTAAGGGGCATAGATTTCCCGATGGATGTCCTGGAGGCGAGGAGGAGTGAAAGTGTGTTTGCGATTGCATCGCGGTTTGTTGCGACTGGGAAAGGTGGAGGAGGTTCGGGTGCCATTGTGTGTTTTGTCGCGATGAGTTGTGATAATGCTGATGTGCGCAATCTGAAGAAGGCCGCGTAGAAAAGTCCCTCGAAGTAATTAGGGATGTCGCGAGAGGTTATTTATTGTTGCTTCAGTTGACCAGGATCGGTGGTGTTTGGGTTGGGTGGAGAGTATCTGGCAGGATAATTTCACATGCGACAAAAATGCGCATGCTTATCTTATCACTGCTGTCCCCGATCAGAACTTCGACTTCTGCAACGATGACATGAACAGTGACATGAGAGTTCATATAGTAACATACGTGAATTGAAGAACAAATATTTGAAAAATTTACTATCTTATATGACGAGTTTAGAAGATATATACTAGAATTGACTAAAATTAGGAAATTACACAATCTCTATCCTATAATCTGTTATAATACTTTTGGTCATAAATTCGTAAACATAAAGAGCCATACCAATCGCCGCGCCCCCAAAACAAGTCATTAGTAGCTAGCCGTCGTATCTCTCAAGCTGAGAACGTAAGGTAAGTCTGTTGAGTCGTGCCGTGTCGCAAGTCGAATAACAGACCCTGAGCTAGCTGATGACTTGGATCGAAGGCTGGAGGTTGATGGTTGGCTCATGGGGTAATGACGCCGACTTCTCGCAAGACTATTATTGCTAAGTCTTCGTGATATGGACCCTGGCCCTGTAAATCCGCTCCTCACGCTGTTAGGAGCAGTCTCATAAACGTTCCAGGTATTCGTGGATGGCTGGCGCCGTATCCGAGTAGAGCTACTGATGCTAGCGTCTGAGGGAGCCAAATTACTGCGAGACGTGCCCAGCCTTGATCTAGCATCGTCATCGCCATCGGTAGAGGGTGAAGATGTATTATCTTGCTCGTCTAGAATATCTGGATCCAGGGGTTCCATGGCGCGAAGAATCTCGGCAAAAAGATGCATAAGCTCCTTAAACTGAGCATTGGAAATTGGTCGATTCGAGAAGCGTGCGTATTCGTAGTGTGAGAGAAATTCAACAGTGGTTGAATCCATCTCGATCACCCCCAAATCAGCCAGGTGAACTATGTAATCGCGTAGACTCATGTTGGCGGTTCGCTGCAGAAGAGCTACTGCGTCTGGATCTAGCAAAGGCGGGTTCGTATCGGAGGTCGGGTCAGGAGGCGCAAGAGTCAAAGCTTTGCCCTCGATCAAATTTGGTAATTCAGAGAAGACAGTGGTGTACTCGAGGTTCGGTAAATCCGGAGCGTTGGGTGAGGACCATCCATAATGTTCAATATCTCCCCAAACAGGCTGTTTACGCGGGATCACCACCACCAATTCCTCCGCCGGACCACTAGGACCATCAAAACCCAGCTTAACCCTTGTTTCGACAGTTTCATCATCCGGTGCCGTGTTGTCTGTTTGAAGCCTGGGGCGCGATTCGTATGCGATCGATGCACTTCGCCCAAGGCCCAGTGCAATTACTTTATAGACAGTCGAGCGAAGGTCCCCCTTCTCGATTGGTACCCATCCTTTCGGTATCGACCCAAGATCGGTCTTGTTGATATATAGACGGGTGATAAAGACGAAGGAAATGATGACAATGGCGAGAACGTAGGCGGCGATCACGATCCAGATGTTGTAGAGCTGTCGATTTTGGAACGAGCGATGAATGGCGTCGGCAGGGGTAGCTATTAGCAGTCCTAGAAGACAGACGTAGAGAAGAAGGTAAAGAGTTCGGTAGACGATAGCGGCGACAAGCCGTCGATGAGAAACGGGAGGCGCCATATTCCTAGTCCATGGGCACAAGAAAGCCGCAGTTGCGAATGCGCTGCGATGCAATCAAAGGCCGTTATGACCGGGATCGTGAGTATAATAAGAAAAGGGATGCAGAGTGGGACATGACTAGGTTAAAGAAGAAGTTGAACGAGTGAATGAAGATACTACAGTGAGTAAGTGGTGTCACTGTAGTTGTTGAGGGGGTTGGGCTGAGAATGGCATGTCCAAAAGGCGGACCTATTTGGTGATGATGCGATTGATGTAACCAGAGTTGGACAGAAAGAGGTTGGCTGTTGGTGAGGACCCTTGGGGCTACAGTACGTTCTGAGAACGGGTACTGTGTTTTGATACGGTACCACTGCGGCCCCACTATCTTTAATTGCACTGCATTAGCTACCTTCAACATGTGAAGCTCCTGTAATACATACTATGAATAGTTGCTCAATTACTTTTCTCGTGTTCCAAATTGTTACAATGGTATCATAATACATTAATATCCTATCCGATATGCCTGTGTTTTACATCCTTTAACCTATCGCGCCACTTCTGCCATCTCAGACTTCTTTGCAGTCGCAGAAGCCTCCTTGGCCAAGCGAATATCAGTCAGCGTCAGTCTAAGGTCGCTGCTATAAGGCTCGAACTTGGCCAGCACTTGTTGCAGAGCAGTCTTCAAAGCGTCCACAACTTCTTCCACCTCGGGGCTGATCCTCTTGCCCGATACATCAGTCCAGTGCAATGGGAACTGCAGGCGGAAGGCCTCCAGTTTCTTGATAACAGATGTGAAAGTTCGGATAATGCTTGGCACATCTCTATGCACGTTGCCAAACTGGTCTTCTGCCAAGCTGTGCACTGAGAGATGGTGAAGCACGTTGATCGCGTTGATGCAAAGCGTAGGCTCAGCGTATGGGGTGCCCAGCACCGCAGCAGCAAATTGGGTTCGGAAATCTTGCTGGAAAAGGGCAGCCACAGCGTCTACCTCCATCATTTGGAGAGTCCAGTTTTCAAACTGGCTCTTTATGTGATCGGGAGCAACAAGTTCCTGCTGCTCCTTCGTCAAGACCCGGTCCTTGGCCTCTTTCCATGTCTTCTTCGCGATGGGGCTCAACTTGGACACAGGAGACTCGCCAGGGGATCGTGCGACCTGTCCTAATCGCTTCTCAACCTCATTTAGCATCGTCTTGGAAGCCCCTCGGCTGTTAAAGATGGGATCGTCGCGAAGAGGAGCAGATACTCGCTGCTTGGGTTCCGGGGCAGGCGCAGCGGGTGGTGCATCGGGAACTTTGCCGTAGGTATCAATTCGCGTCTCGATGGACTTAACCACTTCCATACAGATGGCGTAAACCTGGGACCACATAGGTCCATCCTTACGATCGATGTCTTCGTAGATAGCCTGTCGACGGGTCTCAAAACCTTGCGCAATGATTGCAAGCTCCCACATCGCGAATGCCTAGATACGATTAGGAATGACCGCTAAAAGCGCGTGTGTGACAAATCTCACCTTAATAGAGAGTTTCTTGCTCTTGAGACCGTTCAAAAGACTGCCATTGGGGTCCTTGGATTCAGAGGTAAGAGGCTTGCCGTTCTTCAGGGGTTCCTTGACCATGAATTTCGAGAAAGCAAAGTTACCAATATTCCAGATCAGATGCACGAAAGTTCCAGCCTCAATACATCTGAACAGAAGCCAAAGGTCGCTCGGCCAACTAGGCGGTAGCATGTTGGTCTTTGGCAGGTTATAGAAGATACGCAAGAACATAAGCGCCCATCCCCAGATGAAAGATCGCAGTATAGCGTAGTATAGAATCAAGGCGACAGGCAGTGCACTTGCAGCGCCGGAAAGAGAAGCGCCAAATGTTGCTGGGACTGCAGTAATCAGCAGCTTCAACGCGTCAGGCTGCTTCTCGTTCTTGCCCTTTGACGATGCGAGGACCAGACGATCGGTGTCCTTTCGGTAATGGTTGAAGGTTTGCGTAATGGCACACGAGACCATATACGCAAGCAAGAAGAGCGGCCTCTCGTTCAGTCTCGCGCGGTCACCGCTGAAGTAAGTGATCCAAGAGAGGTTTGCCGGCTTAGGCATTGCCCATAGGAACACATGGCTGAACAACAGGCTGGAGAAGCCATACCAAAACAAGGTCTCGTATGTCTGAAGCTGGGTAATGGTGTTGCGGAGGGTCTGGAAGCCGGGGCCAGTGGTTCGTAGGCCAACGTGGTAGTTTGCTATTCGGAGAACGACGATCGCAAGGCCACATGTGAAGATGAAGGCGGTTCGTACGCCAACAGGGCCAATGGGAAACCAAGACCAAAAGTCTAAACAATGAGATTTAGTGTTGGCGCAAATGAAAACTCAAATGAATTCGACTTACAAGATTTCCAGCCGTCCAGGACGACCGCTAGCAAATAGGACACAAGCAGCAAAACAGTCGCCGTAGAAGTGAATCGTCTGTGAAGAGCAGGCTGCAGAAAGTCCTTGTAAGGCGCTTTTCTAACCGTGGTAGGCGCCATCTTGACAGCGCATCCCCGGGATAAAGAAGAGCTCGAGACGTTGTTGGGCGATGATGTCGTGGGTTGATTCAAAGAGAGACTAACAATGGAAGCTCTAAGCTCAAGCACCCCAAGTAAATAACAAAAATCTCCAAGAAGCAACGACCCGCTCGCAGAAACGCTAAGGTCCAAGCTCCGTCATTATCTGTCACGTGCTGATAGCACCAGGTCCGGCCCCGCTCTGGTTGGCTACCTATCTTAGACTGAGACGCATATCGAATTACGTATGTTTGCAGGGCGCTGTAACTACTAATGAAACCTCAGCCACCTTCTACTGGAACAAGGCAGCAGGTCTGGTGTCTTGTTCCCTCTTGTTCCTCAACGTCATATTGAGGGAATAAGTTGGTGATCAAAATAGCGAATTTGACGCTTGCGTGCGCATTCATTTTCTTGTCTTGCATCAACAAAAACTAGCCGTCTTCTTTGGTTAGCGACTCTGTGGTTGTACCAGACTTTCTGTCTGTCCACTTTTCCGGCGCTAGTAGGAGGAAGGTCCGGCTGAAGTCCATGGTCAAGGCCCGACCTACATCCACGCGACTCTTCCTTTCGACCTCACATCATCAACCATAATCATGTCGTACGATCTCGAATCCGGGCGCCGCGGCGGCGGCTACAGTGACGACCCTGCTTTCCAAGAACTTCAATACGATCTCAAGAGCAAGCTTCAAACCCTCCTCAGCAGCAATCGAAAGCTCGCCAACGATGTTAATGTCCTGGGAACACGAAAGGATACCCCGCGCCTGCGGGAACGAGTCCACAACAGCATGGATAAGACGAGAGATATGTGCAGAGAGATCGGCGAGGGCGTCAAGCGTCTTCAAACTTGGGAAGAATTGACAGTATGAATACGTCTCGAATTCTTTGTCGCATACTAATTCTATCCAGAAACAACAAAAGTACGAGCAAACAAAGGTCTCGAGCGACTTCCAAGCAGCGCTCCAAGAATTCCAAAGCCTTCAGCGAAAAGCCCTCGAAAAAGAGCGCGCATCCGTTACCGCCGCCCGTGCGGCGCAGGAGGGCGAACACGCCGAAGGTCCCCAGTCTGGCAATCAGCTTGAGCAACTACAGCAACAAGAACAAGTCTCCCAGCTCGCACCCCAAGACGAGGTCGACTTCCAGGAAGCCCTGATCATTGAGCGCGAGGAGGAGATCCGCAACATTGAGCAGGGTGTCGGCGACTTGAACGTTCTCTTCCGACAAGTGGCGCAAATCGTCAATGAGCAGGGAGAGCAGCTTGGAACGATCGCAGACAATGTTGAGAACGTCCGCGACGACACGCGGCAAGCTGATGTTGAGAACCGACAGGCCGCGCGGTATCAGAAGGCAGCCCGCAACAAGAGCTGCTGCCTGTTGCTGATCCTCGCCGTCATTTTGACCATTGTTATTCTGGCTATTGTCCTTGACTAGATTATTAGAGCGCAGCGTCTGACGATTATGGGTGGCCCGTTCTTGTTCTTGAGGCGTCTATCGGAGTTTCCTAGGTATACATCGAATTTTTCCCATGAGTCTACATTGGTAGTTACAGATAAACGCTTAATCAATTGTTCTTTTTGCCTGATGTCTTTGCAATCCGTGATTGGTCTTTCAACACGAAAGGAAATTCTTTCAACGGCTTAGGTGCCCTCAGGTCTGGCATCTTTGGTGGAACAAGACGTTGTATAAAGAAGTCATTGACGCGGGTAAGCGCAAATGATGTACCCCAGTAAAGGAAGATAGCGCTTGGCAAATCGGCAAAGAGGAGTGGCAGTAGGGGCATCATAAGCATGACACGGCCCAGAAGTTGTTGTAGCCTGGAAGTGACCATCATCTTGGAGCCTGGAGGCTGGATTCGCAACAGTGCCTGGAGTTGTTCCTTGGGCATCCTCGCCCATATACTCCATACCAGAATGCACGAACAGATGATAGGCAGCCCGTAATAAGGGTCCGCAGACGCTAGATCGGTGAACCAGAATAAGCCTCCGTCCACCAAGGACTGGTCAAACATGCTGCTCGAAGGCCCTAGACCAGTATTGCCTAGGCCAATCTTGTGACTGATCCAACCCAGGGGTGCACCACATTTCCTTCGTAGAGCCTCAGATATGGTGACAAAGGGAACCATTCCAAGTAAAGGTGCCATACTTTTCCAGCGCTGGAGACCCCAGGTCTTTAATATTCTCCGTCTTGACTTTTCAACAGCACCTGCAATGCGAAGCGATCTCACACGCTCTGGAAGCTCAGGGTCGTTTAAGCTCCTATCCATCATATGCCGACGAGTCCAAGCTGTGATAAGAGGATCCAATGGTTTTCTGGCCTCCCGCAAACGAGCGCTGTATAGTTGAAGAGGGAATCGGATGGTTGCGTTGACGCCCACGGCAAGTAGTGGGATGGCCACATACCATGGCACGCCCGCGCTATGAGCCCAGCTGAGGGCATCGGCTGTGACGGTGACTGTTTCACCGAGCGCAGAAGCGACGGAGAAGTTTCTGCGGTTGGCGTATGGCGATGAAGTTAATGAGCTGAGAATGGCTGGATGTGAGATGCGGCGTGTTGTGTTGATGGCTGAGAGTGATGGCCTAGCATGAGGCGATATGGAATGAGCAGTTCGTCTCAGAAGGGACATTTTGGCCCATAGTACCGTGGTTGTGGGTGCAATTGAGGATTTGGTGATGGTATGAGCGAGTCTTGAAAGCCCATGAGATGAAGTCGAACTGGGGCTATTTTTCTGTATTCCCAGCCAATCAGCGCTAACGCTTCACCCGTTGAATAGATCTCGATAGTCATCGTATAACCACAGTACGGGACAATAGTCAGATGCAATATATTCACTAGTACTCTATCTCTCCAAGTATGATCAAATGATCAGTGCTAGTCTTAACTTACAGATTCCGTTTCTGTAGCATGATTCAATAACTCTTGAAAGTCTTGAGGATGAAATTTGCTTATCCACTTATACACTACACTCTTACTCACTTTGGATAGTTATAGCAAATATCGTTATAAGTTAATAAAAGAGCCCATAGAATAGCCAGGCTTCATCATTGATGACAAAATATATAAGTACTTGTGGATTTATATGAAAAGTTCTTCAAACCAGAATAACTTTGCCTTGAGTGAGAAGACGTGGCCTTATTATTAAATAAGGAAGTCCCTTGACCATAATTATTCCGTTGAACGCAGGACGAGCCCTGGTTGGTCCGTTCAATCCTTGATCTCGTATTCTTAAAAAGTTATGTACTTTCTAACTTTCTGGAGCCTGTAAATACCCCCAAAGGGAGCAGAGCTATCATAAGTTCTCTCCGCGGACTACCGAATCTAAAGAAGGGGTCCAGCGACAAGGGTCAGGAGCCTTCAACCCCCTGTAGCTTGCGCAGCTACGGTGGGTCAGATACTGAGCTTTGGAGCTTACAGCAGCATCCAAAAGCTTAGCTTCGGTTCCTCTGGCGGTGTCGGTGCCTATCCCCCACCAAGGGAACCTCAACTTTTTGAGACCTGGTCTGGCCAGCTGGAGACGTCACACTATCATCCCACACACTCTCGTTCATGGTAGCCTTTCGCTACCAAAAGCTGACAACCTCACGCCCCTTAGGCCATATAAATATCGCTGTTCGAAGCATTTCCTTTACGTGTCTTTCATAGCTTCTCGATTCCCCTGCGACTCCCCCGAACAGCCTTCCCGACACTACCGTCTCCTGACCGCGAAATACGGCCACGACGATGGCGTCCCTAGCGACGCTTGTGCCTCTGGCCATTCTGATAGCTCTACCTCTAATAGGCGGACTTCTTCGACGGGTCCTAGGATGGTCGCTTCGAAAACGAACAGAAGGTCGTCACGCACATCTTCTGGCCCTCATGACACAGGAGGATAAAGATGCCCGTGCCAAGGACCCTCAAGGCACCGCAGCGACGAAACTCGTATTCGACGTCGACGATAATCTTCAAAGCACTCTGAGCTCGCAAAAGGATTGGTCTGGGATCGTTGGTTTCTTCCATCCGTTCTGGTATGTTATGATATAACCTACCGTGGGACCTAGCTAATATGAGGAAGCAATGCTGGAGGTGGCGGAGAGCGAGTGCTCTGGGCCGCGATTCGGGCCACACAAGATCGTTGGCCGAAAGCCAAATGTGTGGTGTACACAGGCGATCACAATGTGACAAAGGATGCGATCCTGAATCGAGTCAAGGTATACGGCCTGGAAACTTGACCCTGGGGCCACGACATGCTTACACTGTGTTAAGACGAGATTCAATATTGAGCTTCATGCTCCTACGATAACGTTCCTCTACCTTTCCAAGCGGGACTGGGTACTCCCCTCGACATGGCCTCACTTTACGCTGCTGGGCCAATCAATCGGCTCGGTCGTTTTGGCTTGGGATGCATTCTCACTACTGGTCCCGGACGTCTTTGTCGACACGATGGGCTACGCCTTCGCTCTCGGTCTATGCAAGTTTCTCTTCCCCAAGGTTCCGACAGGGGCATATGTGCACTATCCTACGATTTCTACCGACATGCTCGACTCGCTCGATTCAACGGCTGCCTCGGGAACTCAGGGCGCGCATGCTGGTAAGGGTGCTGGAGCTCAGGGTTTCGCCAAGAAGAATTATTGGAAACTTTTTGCCCTTCTGTACTCCTGGGTCGGCTCAACGGTTGATATTGTCATGACGAACTCGACCTGGACTCAAGGTCACATCAAGAGCCTATGGGGCCCCTATCGCAAACAGAAGAGCAAGACAGATCCGATCGCAGTTGTCTACCCTCCCACCGCTGTCCGAGAAATGGAGCGCGAGGTCGAAGTTTCCGAAGAAAGTGAGAAGCGACGAGAAAAAGCCATTGTCTACCTCGCCCAGTTTCGACCAGAAAAGAACCACCAGCTCATCATGCGGTCATTCGCTACCTTCCTTAAGACCAAGAGCGAGGCATCCAAGGGAGCACAGCTGATTCTCATCGGAAGCGTGCGAGACGACTCAGACTCAAAGCGTGTTTACGAGCTGCGACTTCTCGCCAATGAGCTTGGCATCAAAGACAGTGTCAAGTTCCACCTCGATGCCCCATGGTCAGATGTTCTGGACTGGTTAAGAAGAGCATCTGTGGGTGTCAACGGCATGTGGAATGAGCACTTCGGAATTGGTGTCGTTGAATACCAAGCTGCTGGACTCATTTCCGTGGTTCACGACAGTGCTGGGCCCAAATTCGATATCGTCGTGCCAATCGATGGCCAGCCAACTGGTACGCTGACTGAAAATGCTATGTTGAGATCTTGCTAACCAATGGAATAGGTTTTCACGCAACGACAGAAGAAGAATTCGCAGAGGGCTACGAGAAGGCTTTGTCACTACCAGATCCTCTGGCAGTTCGCCTGCGTGCACGAGAGTCGGCAAAGAGATTCACCGAGGAGGAGTTTGCAAGGAAGTGGACGGTTCAGATGGCACGTTTGGTGTCACTTGCGAAACAAAAAGCGTAGAATTTTTGGAGATAGACTAAGGATACCCCTTTTCTAAGATTCTAGCGAGAGAAGTGACAGCTTAGAGAAATTAATATAGCAAGCACAAAGCTTGGGCATGATCTAGTCAATGTTCTATATTGTATGTTGTGTCCCTCTAGAAGTGTTGATCGCTCAATCAGGAATATAACCATGGATGCTTCCATCTCTTCCTGTGCTGTCTACAATGTCACACCGCCACTGTTCTTCTGTCTAGGCTCAGGCGCAACCTCAAAAACACCAGCCGAATCCCTCGTCAACGCTTGAACTGTGCTGAGTCCCTCATCGACCCAAGTGATATTATGCCCTCGCTCTACCAGCGATGGAACATCGTATGAACTGAACTTCTTCTCCACGAGTAGTGTATTCGGGATGAGCTGGTTGTGAACACGGGGCTCACGAACAGCATCCTTGATAGACCATGATGGAGATGTCAATACACGCCAAGCGACTTGAGTCGTAGCGGAGATAATACGTGAGCCCCCTGCGGCTCCGATGACGGCGAAGAGAGAACCGTCTTTGTTGGATACAATGAGAGGTGTGCATGAGGACAGGGGGCGCTTGTTTGGACGAATGAAGTTCGCTTCTGCTGGGGCGAAGCCAAACTCGTTAGGAACTCCTGGAATAGAGAAGTCATTCATTTCGTTGTTTCTGTAATGGTCAGTCTATGGGTGTAGAGACTCAAGAGATTAGAAACACTTACAGAATCACACCAGTGAGGGGATCCATGAGGAAAGATCCAAAGATGAGGTTGACGGTGGTTGTCAGCGACACAGCCATACCATCGCCATCTGCAGTGACGACGTGTGAAGTTCCATGCCCATCAGATGAGTAGATTCCATCGGGATCATACTTCTCAATCTTCTGGGTCTTCCGAGGATCGATCTTGCGCCGGATCTTCTCCGCCGTTGTGGCATTGAGCATCTCGTGTTCAAGCTCAGGAACGCCATCTACAAAGTCAGGATCGCCAAGATGCAGACGAGCTCCGTATGCGAATTTCATGGCTTCAATGTAGATGTGCAGTGTTGTATTGCGATCCTCGTCTTGGTGCGTGTAGCCGTTCATGGTGTTCAGGATATTGAGTGACACGGCACCACCGGCTGGAGAGCTGATGCCGTAGACATCATAGCCTTTGTACTCAGTGTGAAGAACCTCTCGAGAAATTACATCGTAGTTCTTATAGTCATCCAGTGTGATGGTACCGTTTGTTTCTTGGATGGTCTTAACCATGCTCTCAGCTGTGCCGTGTTATTATCAACTCAATTCTCAGATGCAGGCTTGTCTTACCGAAAGCGCCGGTATAAAAGGCATCAGCGCCATGCTCTGCGATAGCTTGAAGTGTACTGGGTTTGTTAGCTAGATTGAAACTTCACGTCGAACCTTAACCTACCGGGCGTATCGTCGTCTTGTCATCTTCTCTCCTTCAGGGATAAGCTGTCCTGCTACCTGTGAGCCCTGGTCCCAGCGTTGGCTGTGGAAAGACATACCATTTCGAGTAAAATCTTCTGCCCATGAGGGATCCTCAACAAAGAAGTTGTGATGGTCTCTGATGGTCTTTTCGATAAACCTTGCCATGTCGGCATTGACTGACATTTGTAAGCTTGTAACTCTTTGTCTCTCTACTCTCCTTGGGCTTACCTATGAATCCATCCTGAGCCACCTTAATAGCCCCTTGTAAAACTGTTTTCCATGGAAGACTCTGTTTACATTGTTAGCTTGTGGTAAACTTTCAGTGTGTCTGTGGTTCATACGCCGTATTTCTTGTGTGCGTACTCAAACCCACGGACTTCGCCTGGCACACCAACAGAAAGTCCTCCGTAGATGCTGCCGTTCACATTTCCTTGGTACATGTCCTCAAATGCTGCTGCGGGGGCTGATTCTCTGAAGTCGATTGCTTCGTAGTTGCCCTTCTTGTCACGCACAATCATGAAACCACCACCTCCAATGCCGGAGTGGTACATGCCGATAACACCAACACAGAATGTCGTTCCGATCATGGCATCGACAGCATTGCCCTGGATAGTTGGTTAGTACGTTTATATGTAGAATAGGTGAGAAGTCTTACACCTCGTGCTAATAAATCTCTCCCGATGTAGCTACATTCTTGAGCCTCTGAAGCAACAGCTCCTCTGGTACCAACGCTCGGAGAAAAGAACTCCTCGAATATGGGACTGGCTGATATCGAAATATAATGAATACTGGAGGCCAGTAACAGGAATGGGATTTTCATCTTGGTGGTAGGGATGTGTTCTTTGGTATTAGAAATCAGTACGCGCCCTTCATGACTAGTCGTCTCAACAACTTTGTCACTGTAAATCGTTACTAAGAAATGATAGTTTGATAAAAGTATCCAAACTCCACGTGAGGGCAAAAGAATAGGAAGTATTAATACAAAAAAGTAAGTGATAAAGTAAGAGACGAAGCGACCGCCTCCAAGTTGCTGTTGTTAGTTGATTTCTAAAGCAGATAATAGAAGTCGGTATTGACGTGATAAGGAACCCCCAGAATTTAGGAGGGCCGATTGTCGGAACACCCCGGTAGATGCATGGTCCCGGGCTCGTGAGGCGATCACCTGCCAGTCTAGGAAATAGGGTAACCAATCACTACCATGATAGCGATAGTCAGGAGGAAGTGCTCCCTAAGTTTGACCCCGGGTGTTTATAAGTATACTCTATTTAAATAACGTCATATTCTATATAGGAACTTATTAGGCAATCGGATGAGAAACTTAGATCGTATGGACATCTTGCTCCGATTCCATTTATGGACAGAAGGGCCAATAGAAGTTGAGTCATATCTATCAATATTTATTAGATTTGACAAATTTAAAGGACATTGAATCTCGGCATGTCTTCATATTGTACTAATTATCTACTAAGATTTCGTTCATACTCTTTATTCTAATTCAAATTGTCCATCATAGAAATAATGTATACAATATACCAAGAGCACTCATGATGGACAAGATACGAGTTACATGCTCTTCGGTAATCAACCAATCAGATCCTGCTTAAAAAAAGCAGACAACTACGGCCCCACCGTCCCCGAATTCCAAGTGGGGCCTCTGCAAGAAACATTTCTTCGTCTCATTCTCATCTTTAAGAAATCTTTGTCAATATCAACATCTCAAACATTCACAATCTCCTCCCAAAATCTCACTCCTCTCACAGAACAGTTGAATCCACCGAATTGTTCGTTCATGAGGCGTCTGAGACTCCCAAATTCGGCCACATTCATCAAACCTCGCCTGTACAATTTCCGTCCCTTCACAGTCATGGCGAGCGCACAAGCAGAAGCTGTGCCAAACGGCAACTCACAAGTAAACGGCAACGCTCAACAAGTCAACAAGCGGCCAAACCAGCAGAATAATCGCCAATGGAAGCAGAAGAAGACGAAGAGGGAAAAGAACATCACTGAGGGTTCATCTGAGGAAGTCCTCAAGTACGATATTCAGGCCCTTCTTAAAGAGCGAGCTGTTGAGTATGGTGAGGGAACAGAGCACGGCCCAGAAGTTCTCCCAGAGGAAGGCACTGAGACAGAAGTTGAGATTTTGGAGCTTTCGTCTACAGGTGACGGTCTTGGTATGAAGCCTGGTTCAAATCAGGTTTATGTTGTATCTTTCACAGTCCCTGGCGACACTGCAAAGGTCAAGGTCTTCCGTCATCTTCGCCGTGACACCCAAACCCTCGCCGACTTCATCTCCATCACAAAGCCATCTCCTCTTCGCGACGACGCCCGGATCAGCTGCAAGTACTTCGCCTCATGCGGCGGCTGCCAATTTCAAATGCTCGAATACCCTGAGCAACTCAAACTCAAGAAGCGCATTGTCGAAAAGGCCTTCAAGAACTTCTCAAACCTCGACCCCAACATCGTCCCCGCTGTCCAGGATACAATGGGCAGTCCTCTGCAGTACAACTACCGCACCAAGCTCACGCCTCACTTTGATGGACCCCCTGGATTCCGTCCTAGCAAGAGAGGAAAGAACCCTAGGATTCCCTTCGAGAAGTGCCCTGATATTGGATTCATGCAAAAAGGTCGTCGAAAGGTTCTGGATATTGAGGATTGCCCTATTGGTACCAATGCTGTGCGTCTGGGTATGACACGAGAGCGTGAGCGCATGCAGAAAGAGTTTGCCAACTATCAGCGTGGTGCTACGATTCTTCTCCGAGAGAACACGAAGCGAGTCCCCAAGGACAGTGAAGAGCTCGAGGGTGAGGTAGAGCCCTACACCGTCCGCGTTGAGAATGAAGATACGGTTGATATCAAGTCTTGCATCACCGATTCCAAGGCCACCACAACAGAATACATCGGCCCTTACACCTTCACCAACCCAGCTGGCTCTTTCTTCCAGAACAACAACTCCATTCTTCCCTCCTTTACCGGCTACGTCCGAGACAACATTCTCCCTCCCGCCGGCACGGGCATGGACATCAAGTATCTAATCGACGCCTACTCAGGCTCTGGTCTCTTCACTGTTACTCTCGCCTCGCTCTTCCAGCACTCTATCGGTATCGACATTGCAGCTGACTCCATCGCCTACGCAAGTCGCAACGCCGCCCTCAACGGTATGGGAGAGGATCGCTGCAAGTTCATCGCCGCTGATGCTGGTGAACTATTCAAGAGCGTTACCTACAACCGTGACGAGACCGTTGTGGTTCTTGATCCTCCTCGTAAGGGCTGCGATGCAGACTTCTTAAACCAGCTACGAAAATTCGGTCCTCGACGAGTTCTGTATGTCAGCTGTAACGTGCATACACAGGCCAGAGATGTCGGTGTGCTCGTGCGTGGTGAAGGAGAGGGCGAGAGATACGAGATTGAGAGTCTTCGAGGATTTGATTTCTTTCCTCAGACAGGTCATGTAGAGGGCGTTGCTATTCTCAACAGGGTCGATACCACGGCATAAAATAAAAGTACACGGCGTTTGCTTGGGTTGGGTCAAAGAAAAACATGATAGATCTCATTGCCATTGCTATAGTCATAATCATTGTAAACTTGGAAACCTGCTGCCTCATTCCCCAACCTGAAAAATGCTGATCTGCGCCACCTTTACCACAATGTATATGTTCTTCGTCATTCTTCATTCATGATTGATCTCCTAACAGAGCCTTTAGGGCCTGAACTGTCAGTTCGACAACGTCATTGCTTCGACTCTTCTTAGCACATTCTGTAAGAGTTTCAACTCCACCCTCGCTCTTGACCTTCTCTCGTGCGAGCTCGCCGACCTCGCCCTCTGCAGTGACCAAGTTGTGTACCACAAAGACTCCACGATGACGGATATCCTCGCTGTCATCGACGCACATTCCGAGGATAACTTTCACACCGCGGTCTCGGTTAATAATGCCCCGGATGACACCCTCAAAGTTGGTGAGTGAAGCTAAAGCACCACCAGCTGCACTTCGGGTTCCAGCATCAGGGGCATCAGCAAGGGCAAGGAGGACGTTAAGGCGATTACGGGCCTTGGCAGTCTCTTCAGCATAGAGTGCGATAGCCTCCGGTTGCTGCACCAGATTACAAACAAGCTCGACAGCAGCCTTGGAGACAAGAGTGTTGGAAGCCAGCATCTGTTCCTCGATCTGGTTCCATGCAGTATTAATGATACTGCGTCTGGTCGCATCGTCATCCATCGACGCGAGGTTGGTCAAGGCCATAAGTGCCTCGAAGGAAGGCAGCAGGTCCCGTGTCTGAGCAGCAGGGTCGGGTGGGATGATAGAGACAAGCGGTCTGACAGCAGCAATGATGGGGGTGTCACGGTTGCCACCAAAGACTAGTGCAGGGTTTGTGCTGATCAAGATGCGGGCCAGGGCTTGTGCTGCAAGACGACGTGAAGCAGCTTCAGTTTGAGGCAGGGACATCCATGATACCAGGAGAAGCTTGACCGCTCCTTGCTGAGCGAGCTTACCGCGGAGAGTCCTGTCGACGGAAAGGGAGAAAATAATGGAGATAACCAGTCCCAGAGAAGCGGGCGAGCCATTCTTACTGTGGGTGACAAGGACCGGTGTGATACCTGCATCAAACACCAGCTTGCATCGCTTTGCGACATGCTCGTCGTCATTAAGGGGGTCGGGTCCGCCAAGCTTTCCGGCAGCATTGGCATATGCCTTGAGCTGGTTCATCTTCTTTTCTTCTTCGGTCAGGGTGGGCAGGTATTTCGTCAAATTGACAAAGATGCTTAAAGCTCCATAAGTAGTTGGTGATCTTGGCTGGGCTTCACTAAGAGTCTTAACCAACTTCTGGAGCAACTCCGGGTTGCTGACAATAGACTCCTTGACTTTAGGTTGAAGGGAGGCGTATGCGAGACCTTCGATAGAGTGCTTTCGTCCGTGATCTTCATCTCTCAGTATCATCTTAGTGAACATTCCAGAGAGATCTTCGATACTAGTGACTGCAGGCTCGATTCGAGACTTGTTATCACCGGGTGCTGGTTTAGCCGGAACTGCCTTGAAAGCTGGGTCAGTCAGTGATAATACAGAGCTCATAGGCATCTTATCTCACCCTCAGCTTGGCCAAGATTACTGCGGCAAGATACTGAACCTGTTCAGAGTGCCGCCTCATTGAAATGGAGCCTCCATCGCTTTGAAGGTTTGGGTCCGCGTTCATGCTACGAACAGCCTCACTAAGGTCTTGGTCGACGATCTCCTCAAGCCACTCGATGCAGTACTTGTTGATAGCCTCGCGGCACAGTGAGTTCATGCAAGCAGCGTTGAGCATCTCCAAGCAGGCCGTCTCAACCTTACGGCTCTTCCATTTCCGTCGCATAAGTGTGCCGAGGCTGGGTAGGAAATCTTCGTTGAGAAACAGCTCGGCAGTGAGATCGGGAACAATGGGAAATGTCGCAGCGGCGACACAAAAGGCAACAATGTAATCATCATAAGTTCCCCTTCGCACACGGTCAAAGAAGAAAGTCGAGAGCTTCTTTGAACCGTCATCGCCGGCGGCTTTGAGATATGCGGATGTTGAGAGAGTGGCGTGGCCGCGTACTATCTCAGGCTGTCTCATATCAAGATAGCACAAAACGGTGTCGACACAGTCGCCATCGATAACCTTGCAAATAGTCTCACGGGACTTGTCCTTCTGACGGGCTTCATAGTCATCGTTGAGTAGCTTAGTCAGTTCATCGAGGTCGCGGCATGTCTCGTTATCTTCCTGTCCACCTTCCATGAGGCGCGCAAATACGATAAGGGTCTGGTCCTCCAGCGACTGGGCTGGAGGCGCCTGAGATGGAGCTTCTGTAGGTTCTGCCATGGAATATTGATTGAATGTGTAGGTGAGAGAGAAAGTAAGCAAGGTAGTAATAAGTAAGAAGCCAGCTCTTGTTCTGTTTTTAAGGTGCTAGTTAAGGGAATAAAAGTGAGAGACCGAAACTGGAACTTGTGATGTAAATCGTAACGCGCACAAGGCAAGAAGACCCATCACGGCCTCCACCACGACCTCAACCTACCACAAGAGAGCTCGTGAGACTGGGCTTGAGCCACTAACGTTAGATCAAAGATCACTGACGCTTAATGCGTTTTAGTTGGTCATCACGTGGCCAGGCGTTTGAAGAGCTGAGCTAGGGGGTTTGCTGTAGGGGCCTATTGGTGCCAGCAGCCGCGCTCATATTCCATCATGACTGTGGATGACGTCTAACCAACAATCAGATTTTCTCTTCCATCTATGATAGCCGCGTTGAAGAATATCTAAAAAAAAAACAAGGCTCTTTTAATCATTGCTGGAATTGGGTTTGGCGTTATTATTTTGGCGTTTTTGGATATTAACTGATCGTGCGATAAATGCAACGCTCGTACCCGTTCGCCTTCTTAACTCTGTCTTGAATCCAACAACTTGCGACAGCCCAGGACAGCCTCAGGCTATCGCAGCCTCAGTCCTCAAGTAAGGCCACCAAGGCAGCTCAACCACGCTTAAGGCCTCGTAGCCGCCTCCCAACCACCATCTTCGCAGCGTCACCTTTCTCAAAATGGACGCCGTCGATGTTTCAGAGCACTACGAGGTCGGCACCCGCGAAGAAACTCCCTCCCTCCTCACCATCGTCCTCGACACGAACCCTCGAGCCTGGGCATCGCTCAACAATGCTCTGCCCTTATCGCGTGCCATTGCAAACATTCTCGTTTTCGTCAACGCCCATCTCGCTTTCAGCAACGCAAACCAAGTTGCTCTTATCGCCGCCCACGTTGATCGCGCAGAATGGCTCTACCCAACACCTCCCAAACCCTCACGCGACGCCTCTGGCGATGTTGCCATGAATGATGCTTCGCAAACGCAAACACAAACCTCGGCAAACAAGTTTCCACAGTTTGCACAGATTGAAGCTGCTGTTTTGGCTGCGATTCGAAAACTCATGGATCAGACAAAGGAGGAGGACCTCTCTGCGACGACGACACAAATCTCTGGGGCCTTGACACTGGCGCTATGTCACATCAATAAAGCTGCGCAGGCTCTTTGTGCGCCTACGGCCAATCTCGAGGACAGCCACAAAGGCTCGTCGAATACAGCCCCCCCAACTGTTCGAGGTCGAATCCTAGTCATTTCTGTGTCCGATTCAGAACCCTCGCAATACATTCCTACCATGAACGCTGTCTTCGCAGCTGGCCATACCCAAGTCGCCATCGATACTCTCTCTCTTACTGGCGAGCCAACTTTCCTACAACAGGCTTGCTACAACACCGGTGGCACATACCTCGCTGCTACACATCCCCAAGGACTACTGAACTACCTCATGTTCGGTCTTATCGCGGACACAGAAGCTCGTGAAGCTCTAATTGCCCCAACACACGACACCGTTGATTTCCGCGCCGCCTGTTTCTGTCACGGCCGAGTTGTGGACACAGGCTTCGTCTGCTCAATCTGCCTGAGCATCTTCTGTGAGACGCCAGAGAACTCGGAGTGTTTCACGTGTGGCACCAAACTATCTCTGGGTAACTATGGAGCGAAGCCCGCTGTTGTACCAAGGAAGAAGAAAAAGAAGCGCAAGATCGTCAATGGAGGCGGTTCACGGGAAGAGACAGGGAGTGCGACAGGGACACCCCGCCCTTGATGATCCAGCAAATCGCTTGAAGAACGGGGGTGAAGAACGGGATATACCCTTGATGACCAATGTACATATAGTCTCACGGCGTTAAGGAAACTAGCCAGGCATGGCA
Source organism: Fusarium oxysporum f. sp. lycopersici 4287 (assembly GCF_000149955.1). Classification (NCBI taxonomy): domain Eukaryota; kingdom Fungi; phylum Ascomycota; class Sordariomycetes; order Hypocreales; family Nectriaceae; genus Fusarium; species Fusarium oxysporum. The sequence goes on along the minus strand of NC_030994.1, from coordinate 2,487,938 downwards.
CTTATTGCAGATAATGCTACAGTCAACGCATACTTCTCTAAACTCCAAAGGTCTGTAGATATCAATATTGAAGTGACCAGAATAAACAGCGGGCGTAGGGTTATGATCTAAAGGCTATCACTTGAGTCTAATGCATAAGAGAATTCTAATCGACAATTGCACTTCTAGGTGCGAATAGCACAGCCATTCAACAGCTTGAGCAGAAGCTCAGTTCACATCAGTATCGTCAATCCTATGCTAATCTCAGACAATGGTGCACTTTACTCAAACCTGACCTTACGTCCACCCTTGGCGATTTTGGCGCCATCAGAAAGTCTAGACATCGTACAGACGGGCTGTCTTTCCGAACCTCCCATCGAAGCGAGGGCAAAGGAATCTGTGTTGTGGGCAAAGTAGAAATAGTAGCCTGACGGCGTTTTCTTGACCACCATGACACCAATGGCACCTGCTGAGTGGCAGTTCTTGACACTGGGATGCTTCATGAAGTCCTCAGTAATGAAAGACTCCATGATGGCATCTTCATCGTCGTCCTGAATGTTGGCACCTCCTTTTCCACGTCTTGTGCCATGGTAAATCCTCTCCGTACACCGCTGGGAGGCCATGGTAGTAGCCATATGCTCTCCTGTACCGCTCGTGACTGCAGCAACAGCAACCTGATCTTCATCCTCATCGTCACAGGGAACAACGGCTGTGCCGACTCCCACAAGAGCAGCTGGTCCCAAGCGGCCTCGATGCTTCATTCCGATACCACCTGAAGATGAGCCAGCAGCAATTTGGCCTCGATCATCGATCGCAATGGCACCAATAGTGTCCGTAATTATGTCCTCGTTAACAGACCCGAAATGAAAGCGGTCGTGTACAGCTCTTGAATGAGGCTGCGACTTTTCATCTGGACTGAGAGGTCGCTTAGCCCCACGAGGACCTGAGGAGCTTTGGCGATCAGGGCCACTGCCCCTGTTCCCAGTAGGAGTTCGCTGTGATGTATTGTCGACCTTATTTGAGGCATGTGCATGGTGCTTACGGCGGATTGATGCGTTCTCCGGCAAGACAGGTTTAAAATCCTCGGCTAAAGAATTGGACTTTCGAGATAGACTAGGTCGAAATGGGGAGGACAATACACCCTGGGCACCGCTCACAACACCAGCATACGTCTGTGTCGCTCCCTCCTGAGGACTTCGGGTAAATGAAGAACGGCCGACTGTTGGAGGAGAGGTGCTTGTGGCTCGGAAGTAGCTTGTGGATGTTGATTGATCTGGCGACGGCGCATCTTGGATCGGTGTGCCAGCGAAAGGAGAGTCAGGCTGTCCCTCGTTCCAAGTACCGGCAATAATAGCAGCCCGTTGATCCCGCGGAAGAGATGAATGTGGCTTTGTCGGCGATGCTGTATCGTACTGGCATGGGGGACATGTTGCGGTTGTATCAACAGTTTCAGGCAAAGCTTTGGGCTCTTGACCCTTCGACTCGGCTCGCTTCAAATCTTCCTGCCAACGCAGAAAACGGTCTCTAGCATTCTTCGAAACCATGTACTCATTGGGATATATCATTAGACCATGCTCCTCTGCGAAAGCCCTGGCGCCCTCTCCGACAAGAGCGTTTGGTGCAACTCGTCTCAGGCTCAATGGTTTATTGCTCATATCTAGAACGAGCTTGGCCAAGGATATCGGGTTTCGAATATCTGTGATATTGTCAGCAGGTTTACTTGCCTTGAGCAGTAGAAACGTACTGGGGACAGCACCACAGGCGCCGCTGCGGCCAAGATGATCCACTACGGTGGCATCACATTCTACAACACCATCGATGGAAAGATTGGAGCCGTATCCAGCGTTGGTGATTTCTTTATCCTCGAGGATTCGGAGAGCTGCTTCGACGGCCTCAGTTGCGCTGGCACCGGCTCTGAGGAATCTCATACCCATCTCAACCGCACTGTAGCTGTTAGCTCAAAAGCCCAGGGGCTTCAGGGGTCACTGGAGAGTATCTCACGCAACACAGGCCTGGAGGTGTATGTGCTCATTTTGATGACTATGAAACCCAGCTCCGGCGTGGATAAAGATAGCAGGCACTGCTTTGGTTCTGTGTGCCACTTTCATCTCCCGATCGAAAGCGCCATCGGTTCCGTAAGGGGTGGATCCTGAGCTGAAGGAGGTATCATCATCGAGACTGTCTGACATCCTCGAGAGAAGTCATGAGGTAGCGAGTGTCTATTGTTACGAGAGTATTGAGATGGTGTTGGTAGTTGTGAGAGAAGAAAAGAAAAGAAAAGCGGGCATGGAGATGCCCCGGAAGTGATGTTGATTGAGGTTCAATGCCTTAGGAGAAAAGGTTGGAGATTGAACAATGATGCAGTTTTGGGCAGACCCGAGCCTTGAAGGAAAGGCAAAGCACTCTATAGAGAAGGAAAGAACTAAAGGAGCTGTTGGGTTGAGGTTTGATCAGTCACTCCTTGCTTGATAGACTCGCTGTGTTAGACGAGAAGCAGCAATCGTCAGGTCGAAAACATACCTAATACAATCTCAAATCTCCAGTCACCACCTCATTATTGGTCACATATAATTGTTGCGAGTTTAACCATTTGAAGGCATCTCTGATCTATAGATCTATGAATCTATGAAAAGACCTAACATTCAAGAAGCCTCACAAGCCTCAAGACGAGCGTTCAATAGGGAAGCGACATTGAAGAAATACAGTTGCCTGTTCTCTCTCGTCAAAGAGGGCCTAGAAATGACGTCGCACATCAACTATAATTACAACTCACTTGAGACATCTAAACTCCAAGCTGAGACAGAGACCAAGTCAAAGGAAGCACTTGGGAGATTTATCGAGCTCGGGTTGACTTCTGAGAACCGATAGACAGACATTGCATTATTAGATACTAAATACAATTGATTTGTCAAACTTCGACATATAACTCTTTTTGTTGAACTCGCCAATTGTGTCTATAATTTTGTCACTGAGGCCTTCAACCCCCCGGTTATCGCAACAACTAGGCCCACATCTCCAGCCATTCAGTGCCATGTCCCACTCAACGGCGGGGCACAGCACAGCCGCAGTTCAAGCCTCACCTCCATTCGAGCTGGGAGCTTTACAAGGCACGTAACGTAATCCTCTCCCAACGACCACCATCATCGCCGCACATTGCAATTCCTCACACGCGGCAGTTGTTTCCTCCTCTTCTCCATCTTCTCTCTTGCAGCTGTGCGCTTCACCACGCACTCTCGCCCATCATGGCTAACCAAACTCCCGCCGTTGTCATGGACAAGTACGTCTCACTTATCCCAGCCCCCGCACTGACGACGACAGCTAACCTCAGCTCACAGCGGCACGGGTTTCTCCAAGCTAGGTCTGTAACGACGGAATACGCCTCTGAGGCTATCATGTACTCTTGAGCTTCATGCTGATGCTCCAATCTAGGTTTCGCCGGTAACGATTCTCCCTCATTCGTCTTCCCGACCGCGATTGCGACAAAGGGGCCAACTGGCGGAGCTGGTGGCTCTGGTTCTGGACGACCGGCTGTTGCGAACAAGCCATCTTTTCTTACGGGAGGTGCTGGAGCTGGAGGCCATCTGAGCGGAAAGCGAGGTACCGAGGATCTCGACTTCTTTATTGGCGATGAGGCGATAGCAGCTTCTGGAGGACCTGGTAGGCAGCCATATGAGCTCCAATTCGTTGAATTCAGCTGACAAGTTTAGGATATGGTCTTCATTATCCGATCCGACACGGTCAAATAGAGAATTGGGTATGCTTGCCGACGAATCCGACATGACCTATAATTGACCGCCTTTAGGACCACATGGAACGATTCTGGTCAAACTCCATCTTCAAGTATCTACGCGTCGAGCCTGAGGACCATTACTTCCTCCTTACCGAGCCCGTGAGCATCTTGCGCCCCGAACGACGTCAAACATCAAACTAATATAGATAGCCTCTGAACCCGCCCGAGAACCGTGAGAATACCGCCGAGATCTTCTTCGAGTCCTTCAACTGCGCTGGAATGTACATTGCCGTCCAGGCCGTTCTTGCTCTTGCTGCTTCTTGGACATCTTCAAAGGTCCAGGATCGTTCATTGACTGGTACGGTCATTGATTCCGGTGATGGTGTTACCCACGTCATTCCTGTCGCCGAGGGTTATGTCATTGGGTCTTCTATCAAGTCAATTCCCATTGCCGGTCGAGATATCACCTACTTCGTTCAGTCCCTTCTACGAGACCGAGGCGAGCCCGATTCTTCGCTCAAGACGGCTCAGGAAATCAAGGAGGAGTACTGTTACGTGTGTCCCGATATTGTCAAGGAGTTCAGCAAGTATGACCGGGATCGCACTCGATTCGCTCAGCACGTTGTTTCGCACCCCAATGGCCGACAGGTTACCGTTGATGTCGGTTACGAGCGCTTCCTCGCCCCCGAGATCTTCTTCAACCCCGAGATTTACAGCTCCGACTTCTTGACTCCTCTGCCCGTGGTTGTCGACGGTGTCATTCAGCAATCGCCTATCGACGTCCGACGAGGTCTTTACAAGAACATTGTTCTTTCTGGTGGAAGCACATTGTACAAGGATTTCGGTCGCCGATTACAGCGAGACATCAAGCAGCTTGTAGATGCCAGAATTCGAGCCAGCGAGGTCCGCAGTGGTGGTGCTCGTAGTGGTGGTCTGGACGTGTCCGTTATCACTCATAAGCGACAGCGACACGGTCCTTGGTTCGGAGGCAGTCTCCTTGGTCAAACCCCTGAGTTCCGATCATACTGCCATACCAAGGCCGAGGTAAGACGAATTGTATACTGTATGGGACCATGACTAACAACATCACAGTACCAAGAATATGGACCCAGCATTGTGCGAAGATTTGCTCTGCTTGGTGGACCCGGTGGCTCTTGATTTACGATATAGACGATCAAGAATCACTCTTCAATTGACTCCCCGGATCAACAGCAAGCTTCCTAGAAAGAGATATTCTTGGAGTACGCAGGAGAGAATAGTGGGCGTCTACTGTGGAGTGCAATGAAGAGGCGCTCATGGCGCAAAAATCTCAATTGACAATTATGCCTAAAGCGAAGCAACTACAAGTGGGAGACAAGAGATGGCAAGACGAGAAGAGACGAGATGGCGGCACGTGTTGAAGAGTTACATTAGTCGTTTTAAAATTCATATTTCCAAAAACATAACTCTTTTCCCCTCTCTGATACGTACCAACGTTATACTCTAATCGTTGAATGCATGATGCGTTGAACTCCGGCACGTCGGGAAGTCAAATATAGGCGATTTCCGTTACCAGTCTCTCATATCATAATTCACAAATTCAATTATTCCCTGCCATTGACGTTCCAGACAAGAAAGAACTTCTGCAGCCAAGAAAACGAGCAGTTCGTAAAAGATACGCTTAGACGCTCTAGATGCTCTTCATAAGCAGTGGTCTGATTATTTGTTTCTGGACGGTTGATGATGTTCTAGAAGTGGCTTGGTGGCTGGCAGGGGTTCTTGCAGAGAGGGTTGCATCAGATTTGTAGTGGATGGAGGGGTAAATCGACCCCCGTCATGGTGATATTTTCACACACGATATTATCCCATCTCCTGGTAGACGATACGGTGTTAGTCAGGATTAGACTACTTGGCCATTAGGCGTTTGGATGAACTCCGTGGGAATGACTCCGTGGAAGTATGTGTTATTATCAATATGATATTTCATCTGCAAGCTGGTTAAGCATGTTCGAAATCAGCTGTCCATGTAAGTTCATCTGTTGTGATACATGGAGACCAGGTGAGACTCGATCATAACCACAACAGCTCAGAGAACTTTACAGGATTATTAAGCACGCTTTTCGAAGGGACTCACTATAGTTTGAAGAGTTCTTCTCAAATAGAGGATCATGGTAGAAAATTGGGGGTTTTATTATCTCGGGCAATATTCATCCCTTTATAGACTATGTACAATGGGGCTTAAGTCGAACTCGAATAGCAAGCAGACATTGATGCAAGGTAGCATGGGGGAAATCGTTGCTCCTCGTCATTGGAAGAGTTTACTGAAGAGTGCTGTATTATTCAGATCAATGTGCAGAGTGAAAGATGTCGCTTGGAAACCATTGTTGATCGAAATGTTCGTTCTGTTATTTGATGCTAAGGGAAATCATAAAACTCATAAACTAGGGCTATACACAAAGTGTAACCAAGATCATCCATCTGGCTACTTCGACAACACCCGCCAGAAAACCCAAATCAACTCCCGCCTGAACTCCTCTTTAGAGGGTAAACCCCTTTGCGCGATGGGTAGCCCTGTTTATCTCTTTTGGGGCGTGCTTTTGCTTTTTGGCGCACTGCCCAAGCGACAGCCGCGCGCTTATCGGCTGGTGTCGACGACGTAGCGACCGACAATTTGGCCAGCCTTCATGAGCTTGTAGACCTCGTTGAGCTCAGAGAGACCGACAGTCTTGAAGGGGACCTTGATGAGACCGCGGCGGAAGAAGTCAATGGCCTCAGCGGTATCAGCACGGTTGCCGACGTAAGATCCCTTGATGGAGATCATGCGAACAACTGTGTCGAAGACGGGAGCAGAGAACTGAGCATTGGCGGGGAGACCAATGCAGACGACAGTACCGCGAGAGCGGATGTACTGGGTAGCCTGTTGGAAGGGCTTCTCGTTGGTAGCGACGAGGAGAGCAGCGTGAGGTCCGAGACCATCGGAGGTGGTAGCCTTGACATCAGCGACAAGGTTCTTGGTTGTGGTAAAGTCGACATAAGCAGTAGCTCCGAGCTCCTTGGTGAGCTTTCCCTTCTCCTCACCACCATCGATGGCAATGGCGTGGATACCCATGGCCTTGCAGTATTGGACAGCGATGGAACCGAGACCACCACCAGCACCGACGATGGCAATGGATTGACCGGCCTTGACACCGGACTCCTTAAGACCCTTGTAGACGGTGATACCGGCGCAGAGAATGGGGGAGATGGACTCGAGGTCGCACTCCTCAGGAATGCGAGCAACGTGGATAGCCTTGGCAATGGCGTACTGCTGGAAAGATCCGTCGACGGTGTAACCGGAGAGGAGAGCCTCGGCGCAGAGAGACTCATCGGCGTTCTGGCAGTAAGAGCAGCTCAGGCAAGAACCGTTGAGCCACTTGATACCGACCTTCTCGCCAATCTTGACATCCTTGACAAGGTCGCCGCGGGCAACGACAACACCAGCACCCTCGTGGCCACCGACAAGAGGCAGCTTGGTATCGAGGGGCCAGTCACCCTGCCAGGCGTGGAGATCAGTGTGGCAGACACCGGAGAACTTGACGTTGACGAGGACCTCATCGGGACCGGGCTTCTGGACGGGAATCTGCTTGTACTCGATAGCTGGGAGAGTGGGTTAGTATACAAGACTCGACAATGATCGAATTGTTAGGCGAATGGATGGTGGGGGAGCTGTGGATGGGTGGGACTCGGTAGAGAACCTGGGGTTGTATATGATATCAATGATATCAAGAGGTAGAAGAGGCAATTGGGGTTGTAGATTGTAGGAGATAGGATGACATACGACCGGCGGTCTTCTCGAAAACCTGAGCCCACTGCTTCTCGGGAATCTGGGGAGCGGCCATTTTGATTGTTGGAGTGGTTGGTTGGCTGTTTGGTTGGAAGGGTATCGAAAGGTTGTCGTGAAGACTGAAGAGTTGTTGAGAGTGTTGAAGAGTTGATTGATGATCTGGATGAGGATGGAGAAGAAAGAAACGACTTGAGACCGATGGGAGCAGAGTTTATATAGATGTTGGACGGGTGATCCAGAGTGAAGGGACTGATCTATGTGGTATGGTCTGCTCTGGTATGGTATGGTACGTATGGATAGTACTCGGGCCTAAAGCGTATGGTATGATGGGCCAACGGGGCAAGGATAGGCGTCTGGGTGTAGAAACTCAAGCCTCATCTTGGCGGTCGCGGGGGAGAGGGAGTGAGATTCTTGGTGTTGAAGGGTGTGAGAGCAGAGATGTGAGAGATCAGAGCAGATCAGACAAGAGTCTCTATTCTGGACTCGACTCGATTCTGACCAAGCCTAGGGGACCAGGTGAATCGACCAACAAGGGCCAAAGGGAGAGGCCACTTCGGCTGCACGGGGATCCGCATTTTGGAACATGCTCGTTGGACTATGGTTTTCGGGATGCGGCGAACGGTGAGTGCGATTGAGTGGCAGTATCGTCCTATGCGTTTGTTGCATGGGTTACTAGGTTGCGTGCGTGCGTGTGGGCGTGGGAGGAATAGTGTGTGTGAGAAACAGAGTGTAAGGTGAGGTTAGCTTAGCTCGGGTTGTTTGTAGTGGCGTCACCAGTGGATAGTGGACTGGACGAGTTAGGGATTAGGGAGCTTAGGCCCAGGGCAGGTCCCGTCTCTCTATCTTCCCTGTAGCTTCTGCCCGTTCCCTACCTAGAGTTACGCATTGGTACAGTACCTGCCGCGCCTTACCGTAGGTCTGATCTCCTCACGACGTGTTTCTGTCTGACCCCCCGCTCATGCCGGACTTCAACTTCCCCTCAGCAGCGGGCAGCTCTAGTGAAAATCGATGACAGTATGGAATAGCGCCAATTTCAAACAGTCTTGTACCTCTGAGGGAAAAGGTACTTCCATCCGCAACTACAGAGCTAGGAGTAGATCTGGGACCCAATGGGGTGTGCAGTAGGAAAACAATTATCCGTAGTCATGATGCTCTAGTCTAAGGTAGGTACTGTAATGTAAAAAATTGAAAAAAAAAAAAAAAAAGTTGTTACAGCAGGTGGTGATATTCTGGCGAGCATCCATCAAAAAAATTTCGGTCACCAAAAGTCAGATGCTTTTTGCGGCCCTTTTCCCATTACACCGGGTTTTTGCCATTCAAACTGTAACAGGTCATAGAAACCCATTTTTAAAACGCCCGATACCCAAAGATAGATAGCAAAGAGGAAACTGCGGTAAATTCGGATCTTTCGATTGCATATCCGGTCCTAATTCGGTTGCTTCCATTAATTGTCAGATCCTGCCCTGCCCTGTCTGTCTCAACATAACATGACATGACATTGTTGAAAAGCCTCATGAGAGCCCCTAATTTGCTCTAACCTTGCAGGGCATGCGAATTGCGGATTAGCAGGGTCCTGTCCCAGAAAAGGCGCTTAACATCCATCTAACAACTATTCTAGGAGATGCTTCATCCATCCCACGCGTTTCCTACTGCCAGCCTCCTTGAGCTAGAATAGCTTCTCATCGTCAAGCGCATCCGTTGAGCCATGTGGGAGCTGCACTGCCTGTTACATCTTATAGGTTGGTGGATTACTGGGGTGGTGTTTGGCAGCGGCTCCGTACCTTAGCACGGAGTTGTAGGTGTGGCATCACTTGTCTGACGCCCCTAAGCTATGGGTGCAGTTATGTTCATCTGCCTTTCTCGGCGTCAATCAACTGCCGTTACGCATTCAAATTTCCATATTTGCGGATCCAAGGAGGTTTCAATTGGGATTCTTGTGGATTAATGCCTCAATGCTTCCAATTTTATATCATGATTACTTTGATCTTGATCGTATTGTTAAATCTCGCCATTCGCGTTATCCATCGCCGAGTGTCGGCGTTATTGGATCCGTTGGCATGGAGGGGCAACAGATCGTCAAAGCTTCCTTTCGTGACATCAGCAAAACAACTTAACATGAGGAAGGAAGGGATTCCCTCTGCCAACCCAAACCAAGAATTTCTTGTCATGCTCCCTCACTGAATCTTCTGCAACCTCCCTTTTACCGGTAACGAGCCAACGGCGCTAGAAACCGCTCGAAAGGATCTTGTGGAGGGGATGCAGTCATTCAACCAAAAAGCCACGGCGATTACCCCAAAATACGGTATAAACTGCCAATGCCATCGTGGCTGGTACTGCAACTGGTGCATCAAGGCACGAAATATGAGAAAACGGTGCTAAGCTGTTATACAACAGTGGAGAACCACGTCAATCAATATACAATCATGGCGTGTACTTCTGAAGGCATCCTCACTTTTCCCCGCACTCTCATCAGACATGGCGCAGGTCCCCCAGATCATCTAGCACAGCGCTATTGGGAAGCAGCTTCGGATCCGTGAACACACATGAAGCTCCAAATGAGGATCTTCCCCAGACAGATCTTGGGTATACACGCAACGCCCACCACTTGAGTCTATCTTCTCTGGTATGCGAAGGGACCGTCTCCGGGTCCAAGGTTCATCCCAGCCGGATGGATGGAGGTCTTTTGGGAAGTGCGGGGAAGCTCTAGCTCAGTCCGTTACGCACTGAAGAGACCTTGACTCGAAATCCCTGCAATATTTCTGCTATACCAACGCTGGACAGTGCTGTGGACTCATGCGGATTGGTGGCCGCAACACATGTCTCTTGCGGGATGGAGCATTTCACCCAACCACAGACCAGCTCTTCAGGATTTCTGGTACAATTTCCAACAGACCTCAAGGTGATCGTGTCAAAGGCTGCATGATAACGACTTGGTACGACAGTATAACAGTGTCTAGGCCGTGCCTCGCTTATATCAGTATACTGTAAACCCATCAGATATGGCACGAACAAGGACTGGCAGAACCACATGCGCATGTTATGTATGCACAACTAATTGCTCGGCAAGTCAGTTACTCCTCTGCTTCAACGGTCTAGGTTAGTCACCTGAATTCAGCATTGTCTAAGCGACTCATGTATTTGGTGCAACACTTCACGAGCATATCAAAGACGCTATTGGTCAGGTTTTACCCCAACCTATGCCAACGCTTCTCGTTCAGGCTCCGGGTGGCCGGGCGTTGTTGTTTATGGCAATTGGCAGTTTGCTAGAGCAAGCCTCAGAAACTGCCATCGCAACCCACCCTGATACAAGTCTCAGTCACGACTGCGGATAGATGTACAGAGTACCTTGTTTATCAACGCTACATTGACTTAGAGCAATGAGCTTGGGGCATCTGGAGCCTAACGATCAAACTCCCTAGCCATTCTCGCACCCTTGTCCACCCCAAGTTCCCTCGCTGAGTGCCATTTGCTTCTCGAACACGCAACTGGTAGGGGAATGATTGGAGGCAGTCTTTGTCCTGTGGCAACACCTCATCTACCTTCAACTGTTGAAGATCCACCTTCCACGATACCTTCGCAGGGGTTGTCAAGATGTGCTTTGCCCCATGTCGGTTTTCCTCCCACTTGTCGGTCCAGAGGGAGATTGGCTTGCGAGGATTTTCATCCTTGAAAGAGCAATCAGGATTGCATAATCTGTGTAAGTGAAGATGCTTGTTGTTTCCTCTCACAGCTTATCCAGCCAACACTATAGATGATGTAAACAAACTTGAAGGCGAAGTTGATGTTGGTCTGTGTTCTATAATCAAGCACAAAGCTGTTATTCAAATTTCTTTACCTTCGGTACTGCCTAGAGTAAGGGGAGCCGGGTCTAGCTTGACCAGGTCATCACATCTTGAAAGTTGAACCCCATGTTCCTTAGATCATCATATCTGGGGCAGGGTCCGTGGGTTCCTGGGTCCTCCGCGTTTTCAAGCCGCGCTTATCCCTCTAGGCCCCGTCATCAGGCCCGTGCAGTGCTAAAACGACATCCACTGCGGCTCCGCAGTTTTAACTTGCATGAGCCGCAATTGTTTTCCCCGCATCGACGTTGCGGCACGCCCCCCGGACCTTGGAGACGCCCTGAGAACGGCTGAGCCCCATCGAGTCCAGCCATGCGTGTAACTGCATCCCTTCCTCCTGGCGCTGCCTGTGATACGGGGCCCCAGACTTGAAAAGTTGTTGGCCTCATGAGACTTCTCGGATCTGGAGAAACGGAAGCATTTCACGGGGTCATGTTGGATCGTTCGGCTTCACGCTATACCTGATCCAATAATGCTACGGTGAGGTGGCGCCCAAGTGCGTGGCTCTGCCTTCTCATGAGGACAATCTGGAGTCATGATACCCAGATCTGGGGTAATCATGGTCAACATTCTACTCCAGGCTTTACCAGGTAGGTATTCTTGGGGTTGTGCGTGCCCCTTTATTGGCTGATATGCCTGCGATGGCTTCCATTGCGACGAGCCGTCAGTGTCAACTTGAAGCGTTTGTCCGAGGGAGGGGCTGTGCTCCATGGACCAGGGAGCTGCTCACATGAGAGCTGATTTCGTGCATGATTGCTTGTTTCTTTTTCTGCATCTCTCATTATTTCTGTGGTTTTGCAGCTCTTTGAAGTTCCCTCGAACAGCTGGTCATGATGATTTCTCGCCCCATTCTTGACCATCCTCGCACAATGCTCATTCGATTTCTTGGAAAACAGCGGTACAAGTCGGATCCTATGGAGACTCCATATGCACATCTGCCTCAAACCTCTCTTCTCTGTACAAACACTGACTAATTTGCATTTCCTGCTCTCTCCCACGCTTACTATCGTGTTCAGTGTCTCCCGCGCAGCACTTCGTACGAGCGTAACGACTTCACAATATTCAAGAGCAAGTCAGTTGAGTTGCCTCGTAAGGGCTTGCGTATGGCGGTGCTCTCGCGTTTCTTCGCAAGCTACCCTCGTTCCTGCTAGTTTAATCAGCTATGGAAGTACTTGCTAGCCATAAGGTTAAACCTTCGGCTGCTAACCGGCTGGATAAATCGGGAACAAGCAGGTTGATAGAGCTGTTGTATGCTGTTCAGCTGGCAACATGGGAGAATTGAGCTTCGAGGTTGCTGGAATGACACTTTTGATACGACATTCAGGGTCCACATTATGCGCAATACGTGCTACACGTCGATCGAAGTTCACGCACAATGATGAGACGGCGGTATAGGTTCCAGACGATGAAAGTTAAAGTTGAATTCAATCAACTCTCTGGATTGGTTAAAAGGTTTATTTATGAAAGCATATGTTCCTCCTTTTCTCGTTGCCCGAGACCATAAACACCGAATGTTTCCCAAGCGCTTGCAAAGCTAACAGATATTCAGATGGATCGATCGCTCGTTACTTCCTCGACTCGCCTCCTATCTTGGTGCAGCGCTTAGGCGGCGACCTCGACCGACTGCTCAACACCATCCGCCTTGCCAGAGTTGACCTTCTTGCCAGTCTTGGCGATCTTCTGGAGGACGGTATCGTAGGGGAGGGCGGTGACGACCTTGGCGGTCTGGTTCTCAAGGGACACATCGTAGCTCTCGACACCTGCGAAGGGATATTGTTAGCAGCGGTAAACGGTCGCTTGGGGAAGTGCACATACCGTCAAGCTTCTTGAGGACTCTGTCGATGGCACCGGAGCAGCCGCCGCAGCTCATGGTGATGTTGAACTCGTAGGTGTGAGTGTCGGCCATTGTGAATGTGTTGGTGATTTGTAATTGTGAGGTTGAAGAAAATGGCGGGGTATCTTGATATCAAATGGAGATGCGAAAGTTGTCGGAATTAGAGGTCCGTGCTAAAAGTGGAAATTGAATTATGGGAAGTTGGAGAAGAGTCTGAAGGGGATTGCAAATAATTTATAGTCGTTTTAAAGGGGTATCTTGAGTCGCAGTTGTTGAGAGAATTGGCCGCTGACTGTGACGGCGGAAGTGAATTATTAATAGGCGCTTGCAACACTTGTTCTCTGTGCCTGGGCGCCGCGATAATTGCGCAATTCGTTAAAGGGAGGCGCCTACGCCTCAGGTTCAGCCAGATAAATTCTGGAGGAGCCTCAGGTGAAACGTGCTCAATACAACGGGGAAACTTTTCTGAAACGCTTCTGACGGGTAATTACTCCGAATCTTGGCCTTTTTGCTTCTGAATCAGCGTTTTACAATTCTTTTCTATGTCACAGTTTATGCCTTTTATCTCGCTGTTGCTTCAGCTGTTATTTGATGAGTAACTTGCTCAGTGGCTGAAGGGTCCGTGTAAGTGAGAGTCTAAAATTAGGTGCTAGTTATTTACAGTCAAAGATCGTCTCTCGTCATCTTGGGCTACTGTGACATAAGCCGTAGATCAATTATAGAGTAATAGAAGCAGCTACACTAGAATCACAGACTCCGTCAATTACGCCATGGTGATTTGCTATGTAGGCTGTTTGTGAGGTGAATTTCTCGCAGGATCAAAGGTTCTACAAAGATGCTACCCTATACCACACATAAGATCTAGCATTCTGCTTCCCCCCCCCCCCCCCCTTAACTCTCCCCTGTAAAAATTCTTTCTTGGCACGCACTGTTAGTGCACTGTTAGGAGCGGGATTTTCTACGGGCTACTCGGCCACACAATACTGCGGGGACGCCATCGGCTCCCTAACAGCAGTTTTCAGAGAAGGAATTTTGGAGAGTTCACCTTCTCTGACAACACCTTTGTCGGATCTAATGGCGGCACCTCAGAACCAGAACGCCTTAGATATCGGAGGACGGTGCCCGTGGCATCGGTAGCGACATCCTCCCGATCAACGACGCCGATTGCGATGGGTTTTTCCCCTTTGAAGGCAAGCCGCACCGCCGGCCTCTGATTCCTTCCCAAGGTTTTTCCCTGCCGCCACGACAGTCGACTACGAGCTACAACTTGGTTACTGGAGATTGTGGACTGCGTCAGCAGATGTAGTGATGCGTGAGAGAATTCTGGTCGGTGGAAAAAGCTCGACAGTAGATTGCCCCCGAACCCGCTGACGGGTGACGGGCTTGAGAAATACAGCACCTTTTGTGCCATTGGTATGCTGGATGGTGAAGGAAGCGGGGTTTCCCTGTACCTAGCTAGCTCAGCACGTCTTTTGCTCCAGTAGGAGATCTGGCTTCGTTACAGCCACCCAGACGAAAAATATACAAACAAACAAACAAACAAACAAACAAACAAACAAACAAACAAATTCTGCTTCCCCTTTCACTGCCTATTCTCTAAAGATTTATCGAAACCTTTTATGAATTGTTTATATACTTGTATGTTACAATCAGTGTCTTGCTGGTGACCTAAATTTGCGCAATGACGAGTGTAATTAACGTCTCGCAGTCAATGAAGCATGACACAATTCTATAGTATCCTGCCGAAGCATGAACCTGAACTGTTCACTACCTCGGATTTTGAGCCACGATCAACCTTTGTTCATCTTATCAATCAATCTTTCGCGGTACCAAGACATGCACATATGATTCGTCATTATTGTCTTTAGTCTCGAGAATACGATACTGACTCACGACGAGCCAAAGAAGCACAGACAAGATACGACACGAAAGAATGGGCTGATTTTCCAAGCCCCACCTTTAATAACATGATCTGAGCTGCCACCGGCCACACCGAACCAGTTCAACGGTAGTCTCGGAGGAGAGACGCCGTTGAAGTAAGGAGACTCTAGCTACCTTATCCTCAGCCGTTTATCCAAAGAATGCAAAAGTTTCGTTACCAAGCGAAACAGTTCCTTCCAGAAACACTAAACATACAGACCCTGCAGATGCATGCATCAGCCACTGTTCTCCTGACTAAGAACATAGTCTATCGGGCTGCAGCGAAACCAGATCACCTGCTAACCAAAAAGTGTTCCGTTTATAGCACCGAAAAAAGAGCCTCCTGAGGCTCTTCCGCAGCGGCTCGGCCCTATACCTTACCCATGACCCAAGATAAGATCAAAGAACCACTCAGAGCCGAGATACAGGGACAGGCAGATGAGATTCACTTGGTTCCCCCAGCCGGACC